>NC_088400.1:37821729-37891729 GCF_034236695.1 Oncorhynchus nerka
TTGAGGTAAACCATAGAGGTCTGAGTTGGTGTAGTGTTGTGGTAAACCATAGAGGTCTGAGTTGGTGTATTATTGAGGTTAACCATAGAGGTCTGAGTTGGTGTAGTGTTGTGGTAAACCATAGAGGTCTGAGTTGGTGTAGTGTTGTGGTAAACCATAGAGGTCTGAGTTGGTGTATTATTAAGGTAAACCATAGAGGTCTGAGTTGATGTAGTGTTGTGGTAAACCATAGAGGTCTGAGATGGTGTAGCGTTGAGGTAAACCATAGAGGGCTGAGTTGGTGTAGTGTTGTGGTAAACCATAGAGGTCTGAGTTGGTGTAGTGTTGTGGTAAACCATAGAGGTCTGAGTTGGTGTATTATTGAGGTAAACCATAGAGGTCTGGGTTGGTGTCGTGTTGAGGTAAACCATAGAGGTCTGGGTTGGTGTAGTGTTGTGGTAACCCATAGAGGTCTGAGTTGGTGTATTATTGAGGTAAACCATAGAGGTCTGGGTTGGTGTATTATTGAGGTAAACCATAGAGGTCTGGGTTGGTGTATTATTGAGGTAAACCATAGAGGTCTGAGTTGGTGTAGTGTTGTGGTAACCCATAGAGGTCTGAGTTGGTGTATTATTGAGGTAAAAAATAGAGGTCTGAGTTGGTGTATTATTGAGGTAAACCATAGAGGTCTGGGTTGGTGTAGTGTTGTGGTAACCCATAGAGGTCTGAGTTGGTGTAGTGTTGTGGTAAACCATAGAGGTCTGGGTTGGTGTATTATTGAGGTAAACCATAGAGGTCTGAGTTGGTGTAGTGTTGAGGTAAGGCCACAAGCAGGCCTATACTGTACTGAGAGAGTAAAATAAATATTGTAGTTTGTAGGTTAGAGGTGGTTGCAAGAAATAGAGAGAGAGAGGAGGAGAGGCGGTGGTCGAACGATAGAGAGACAGACAGAGAATGGGATGGAGGTAGAGTGCAGGGGGGGGGGGGGGTAATAGAGAGAGGGAGCCATCCTAGATCTTTGTGCTTAACACCTGTCGCTCTGGGGGAGAGACCAGATTGAGATGTCTGTCTTCAAAGCTCTTAGTGGAAATCCAATCTGACTCGATACTCCCTTTTCATTCTCTCTTTCTCTCTGTCTCTCTATCGCTCTCTCTCTCTCTTCCTCTCTTCTGTCTTTACCTTCATCCTTTCTCTCACCTGCTCCATCCTAGGCCCAGTGATGATGCAGCCCGTCAATTCAGCCTTTTTTCTCTTCTTTTCAAAAGAAATGGAAATAACACACACACACATGGGCACTCGCACGCACGCATGCACACACGCACGTACGCACGCACGCACGCACGCACGCACGCACGCACGCACGCACGCACGCACGCACGCACACACACACACACACACACACACACACACACACAGAGCAGAAGAATCAAAACTCCCCTGGGGTGGCCGCATTTGGTCTCCATAAATTGGGTTTGCTGACTGTGTAGGTGTGACACACTCGGCGGAGGCTATTGTTTTTCTATTACCTGCATGGCTAGTGGCGGCTCTGTGACCGGAAGCACAGATCGTTCCAGGACTAGAGTGTCTTCCCGCTGCGCCACTGTTGTGTTTCTGTCTCGTCTGGAGATATCAAGGTTTTTTATTTCTTCAATATCCGTAACAGATACAGATAGTATTTTGTCAGCCCGATGGAAGACAAGAGAATCCACTGCTCTGTGTTTCAGAAAAACAGCACGAACAGATGTCAGCATGCAAACAAACACACTATACCCATGGTGTTCTGGTCTCCCTCAACTCATCCCACAGGACACAGTGGTGGCTGCAGGGCTACTCAGTGCTGCGTCCCAAGTGGCACCCTATTACCTATACAGTGCACTACATTTGACCGGAGCACAAAAGTAGCGCACTATATAGGGATTAGGGCGCCATTTGGGAGCAGGAGAGGCTCAGTGGGGTGGTGATGTATTATACTGCTCAGTGTCCAGTCCACCCCAGGGAGAGTTTTGGACACCTACCCTGCACTCATCCTCTCACCCCCCTGTTCTTTCCCTCACTCGTATCTTTCATAACAGGATGAGTTTTAAATGTTAACAGCCCAGGCTCGCTCTAGAGATCAATACTAACCACATCACATCTCCCTCCCTGCGCCAGGCAACTGCTGCCTGTCGGCATGGCGATGAAGACAGTGTTCTGAGAGAGAGAGAGAGAGAGAGAGAGAGAGAGAGAGAGAGAGAGAGAGAGAGAGAGAGAGAGAGAGAATTATATTCTGCACCTCCCCTCCCTCGCCCCCCGCCCCTCCTCAAAATGATTGGTAGGTGATCAGGTTCACAATTACAAGTGCAGAGGGGGTCATTAGATGAGAAGTGAGGGATGGATGGAAGGGGGAAGAGGGGGAGGAGAGACAAAAGGAGGGGACACAGTGTACGCAGAAAACCAATAACACACTGCGAAAAGAACATTGCCTGTCTCTTGCTATGCTATTCTGACTCGCTGTGGTGAACATGTCTGGCTGTGTGTGTGTGTGTGTGTGTGTGTGTCTAAATGTGTGTGTGTACGTGTGTGCGTGTGCTCCTTCACCTTCCCCTCAGTTGCTTCAGGACAAAATCAATAGAGATCTTGGTAACGCTTAATGTGTCCTTAAGGTGTCCATACGACCAAAGTGTCATATTAGATAATACAGAACACAAGAAAGATCCCATCTAGAAATTATGGTGCTCAACTTGATCAGGTTTATCAAGCCATTATCTGTAGAATCATTACAACCGGTCCAGACCCTTCTCTATTGCTCTCTGTGAGCCCCCAGAATGAGCAATAACTTCCGGCGCTGACAGAGATGGCCGCCTCGCTTCGCGTTCCTAGGAAACTATGCAGTATTTAGTTTTTTTTACGTGTTATTTCTTACATTGGTACCCCAAATAATCTTAGGTTTCATTACATACAGTCGGGAGGAACTACTGAATATAAGAGCAACGTCAACTCACCATCATTACGACCAGGAATAAGACTTTCTTGAAGCGGATCCTGTGTTCTGCCTTCCACCCAGGACAATGGATCGGATCCCAGCCGGCGACCCAAAACAACGACGCCGTAAAAGGGGCAAGCGAAGCGGTCTTCTGGTCAGGCTCCGGAGACGGGCACATCGCGCACTACTCCCTAGCATACTACTCGCCAATGTCCAGTCTCTTGACAACAAGGTTGATAAAATCCGAGCAAGGGTAGCATTCCAGAGAGACATCAGAGACTGTAACGTTCTTTGCTTCAAGGAAACATGGCTCACTCGAGAGACGCTAACGGAGTCGGTGCAGCCACCTGGTTTCTTCACGCATCGCGCAGACAGAAACAAGCATCTTTCTGGTAAGAAGAGGGGCGGGGGGGTATGCCTTATGATTAACGAGACGTGGTGTGATCATAACAACATACAGGAACTCAAGTCCTTCTTTTCACCTGACTTAGAATTCCTCACAATCAAATGTTGACCTTATTATCTACCAAGGGAATTCTCTTCGATTATAATCACAGCCGTATATATTCCCCCCCAAGCAGACACATCGATGGCCCTGAACGAACTTTATTTGACTCTATGCAAACTGGAAACCACATATCCCGAGGCTGCATTCATTGTAGCTGGGGATTTTAACAAGGATAATCTGAAAACAAGACTCCCTAAATTCTATCAGCATATCGATTGCGCAACCAGGGCTGGTAAAACCCTGGATCATTGTTATTCTAACTTCCGCAACCCATTTAAGGCCCTCCCCCGCCCTCCTTTCGGAAAAGCTGACCACGACTCCATTTTGTTGCTCCCAGCCTACAGAAAGAAACGAAAACAAGAAGCTCCTTCGCTCAGGTCTGTTCAACGCTGGTCCGACCAGCTGATTCCATGCTTCAAGACTTCTTCGATCACGTGGATTGGGATATGTTCCGCATTGCATCCAACAACAACATTGACGTATACGCTGATTCGGTGAGCGAGTTCATTGACGATGTCGTACCCATAGCAACGATTAAAACACTCCCAAACCAGAAACCGTGCATTGATGGTAGCATTCGCGTGAAACTGAAAGCGCGAACCACAGCTTTTAACCAGGGCAAGGTGACCGGAAATATAACCGAATACAAACAATGTAGCTATTACCTCCGCAAGGCAATCAAACAAGCTAAGCGTCAGTATAGAGACAAAGTAGAGTCACAATTCAACGGCTCAGACACAAGTGGTATGTGGCAGGGTCTACAGTCACTCACGGATAACAAAAAGAAAACCAGCCCCGTCGCGGACCAGGATGTCTTGCTCCCAGACAGACTAAATAACCTTTTTGCTCGCTTTGAGGACAATACAGTGCCACTGACACGGCCCGCAACCAAAACCTGCGGACTCTCCTTCACTGCAGCCGACGTGAGTAAAACATTTAAACGTGTTAACCCTCGCAAGGCTGCAGGTCCAGACGACATCCCCAGCCGCGCCCTCAGAGCATGCGCAGACCAGTTGGCTGGTGTGTTTACGGACATATTTAATCAATCCTTTTCCCAGTCTGCTGTTCCCACATGCTTCAAGAGGGCCACCATTGTCCTTGTTCCCAAGAAAGCTAAGGTAACTGAGCTAAACGACTACCGCCCCGTAGCACTCACTTCCATCATTATGAAGTGCTTTGAGAGACTAGTCAAGGACCATATCACCTCCACCCTACCTGACACCCTAGACCCACTCCAATTTGCTTACCGCCCAAATAGGTCCACAGACGACGCAATCGCAACCACACTGCACACTGCCCTAACCCATCTGGACAAGAGGAATACCTATGTGAGAATGCTGTTCATCGACTACAGCTCAGCATTTAACACCATAGTACCCTCCAAACTCGTCATCAAGCTTGAGACCCTGGGTCTCGACCCCGCCCTGTGCAACTGGGTACTGGACTTTCTGACGGGCTGCCCCCAGGTGGTGAGGTTAGGTAACAACATCTCCACCCCGCTGATCCTCAACACTGGGGCCCCACAAGGGTGCATTCTGAGCCTTCTCCTGTACTCCCTGTTCACCCACGCCTCCAACTCAATCATCCAGATTGCGGACAACACTACAGTGGTAGGCTTGATTACCAACAACGATGATACGGCCTACAAGGAGGAGGTGAGGGCCCTCGGAGTGTGGTGTCAGGAAAATAATCTCACACTCAACATCAACAAAACAAAGGAGATGATTGTGGACTTCAGGAAACCCTCAGGAGCGTGAAGAAATTTGGCTTGTCACCAAAAGCACTCACAAAATCACCGGGGGCAAACTACCTGCCCTCCAGGACACCTACACCACCCAATGTCACAGGAAGGCCATAAAGATCATCAAGGACAACAACCACCCGAGCCACTGTCTGTTCACCCCGCTATCATCCAGAAGGTGAGGTCAGTACAGGTGCATCAAAGCAGGGACCGAGAGACTGAAAAACTGCTTATATCTCAAGTCCATCAGACTGTTAAACAGCCACCACTAACATTGAGTGGCTGATGCCCACACACTGACTAAACTCCAGCCACTTTAATAATTGAAATTGATGGAAATTGATGGAAAAATATATCACTATCCACTTTAAACAATGCTACCTAATATAATGTTTACATACCCTACATTACATATCTCATATGTATATGTATATACTGTACTCTATATCATCTACTGCATCTTTATGTAATACATGTATCACTAGCCACTTTAAACTATGCCACTTTGTTTACATACCCTACATTACTCATCTCATATGTATATACTGTACTCGATACCATCTACTGCATCTTGCCTATGCCTTTCTGTACCATCACTCATTCATATATCTTTATGTACCTATTCTTTATCCCTTTACACTTGTGTGTATAAGGTAGTAGGTAGTAGTTTTGGAATTGTTTGGTTAGATTACTCGTTGGTTATTACTGCTTTGTCGGAACTAGAAGCACAAGCATTTCGCTATACTCGCATTAACATCTGCTAACCATGTGTATGTGACAAATCAAATTTGATCATAGTTTGATTTGATTTAACTGATAACTTGTACCGCGCCTGTCTCTACACACCCATTCAGTGTGCTCACTTTTGACCAGAGCCTTATTGGAGGTGGGGAGGAGAACCCCAGTGTCTGGCTGGCTGGATGGTGAGAGAAAAGTTTACTCCAGACTCCAGTCCAATCATCTTCATGTGTTCAGCCCTGGGGCATCACTGCTCTCTCTCTCTCTCTCTCTCTCTCTGTCTCTCTCTCTCACTCTTTGTCTCTCCCTGTCTCTCTCTGCCTCTCTGTCTCTCTCTCTCTGTCTCTCTCGCTGTCTCGCTCTCTCTCTCTCTCTCTCTCTCTCTCTCTCTCTCTCTCTCTCTGTCTCTCTCTCTCTCTCTGTCCTCTCTCTCTCTCTCTCTCTCTCTCTCTCTCTCTGTCTCTCTCTCTCTCTCTCTCTCTCTCTCTCTCTCTCTCTCTCTCTCTCTCTCTCTCTCTCTCTCTCTCTCTCTCTCTCTCTCAGACAAATAAACAGAAAAACAAACAAACGGGGCCAGCGCCGGCTCAGGCACACATTCACACCACAGCAACTTTTTAATTATCTTTTTATGCTGATTTTTGCCATCAAGCCCTGGGGACTCGCTAGTGAAAACAATTACAAGTGGGAGAGTGCTTTTCTCTCTTATCTGAGAAGAACCAGAGCCTCCAGGGTGATCAACCTAACCCGTCTCTCTCTCTCGCTCTCTCTCTCTCTCTCTCTCTCCCTCTCTCTCTCTCTCTCTCCCCCTCTCTCTCTCTCTCTCTCCTTCCTTGTTTGATTCCTGTCCTCGCCCTCACCCTCTCTCACCCTCTCTCTCTGTCTTGTCCCCCTCTTCATGTCTGCTCCTCTCTGTATTTCTATTATGTCCCTCCCTTCCTCGCCTCTCCTCTCCTGTCTCAGTGTGTGTGGCTGGTCCGTAGGGACCTCTCTGAGACAGGGTAATGGGGTCTGATGAGGCTGCAGCCTGATAGACAGTGTATTGACAGAGGGCAGAGGGTTCATTACAACACCCAGGACTGACAGGATCCTCCATGTCATGATTAAGATCAAGATAAAGGGCTCTCAGACATGCCACATTATCTGTGTTCGGCATCTCTCTCTCTATCTCTCTCCCCCTCCCTGTCTCGTTCTCTCTCCCCCGGTCTCTCCTTCTATCTCGCTCCCTCTTTCTCTCTCTTCCACTGTCTCTCTCTCTCTATCTCCTGTCTCGCTTTCTCCTGTCTCTCTCTCTCTATCTCCTGTCTCTCTCTCTATCTCTCTCCCCCTCCCTGTCTCGTTCTCTCTCCCCCGGTCCCTCCTTCTATCTCGCTCCCTCTTTCTCTCTCTTCCACTGTCTCTCTCTCTCTATCTCCTGTCTCGCTTTCTCCTGTCTCTCTCTCTCTCTCTCCCCCGGTCCCTTCTTCTATCTCGCTCCCTCTTTCTCTCTCTTCCACTGTCTCTCTCTCTCTATCTCCTGTCTCGCTTTCTCCTGTCTCTCTCTCTCTATCTCCCCCGGTCCCTCCTATCTCGCTCCCTCTTTCTCTCTCTTCCACTGTCTCTCTCTCTCTATCTCCTGTCTCGCTTTCTCCTGTCTCTCTCTCTCTCTCCCCGGTCCCTCCTTCTATCTCGCTCCCTCTTTCTCTCTCTTCCACTGTCTCTCTCTCTCTATCTCCTGTCTCGCTTTCTCCTGTCTCTCTCTCTCTCTCTCCCCCGGTCCCTCCTTCTATCTCGCTCCCTCTTTCTCTCTCTTCCACTGTCTCTCTCTCTCTATCTCCTGTCTCGCTTTCTCCTGTCTCTCTCTCTCTTTCTCCTGTCTCTCTCTCTTTCCCTCTCTGCCCCATGTCAGCCTCATAGCCTCATCAAGATATATTTTTGGAATGTCATAACAATTACCCTCAATTGGTAATTTCAACAGCCCTTGACATTCTGTCAGCCATTGAGGCAGTGATTTCATTTGACATTTCTCAACATAATTGATACTCCTATGATGTATCAGGACAGTCACATATAATTAACACCCATCTGATTGGCCACAGGTGCTAATTTGTGTGTGTTTTGGAGTGTTTTGATCATGTGCGCGCGTGTGTGTGTGAGCGCGCACTTGTCATCTTAATGACAGCTTCATAAGAGACGGGGGTCTTAAACCAGCCCCATGCCTGCAGTTTCCTTCACAAACTGAGCCGCTGATGTCGAGCCGAGGCTGAAGATTCGTAGACAAATGCCCCGGAGTCTTAATGTACATGAGGAAATATCAGAGAAAAAAAGCTAACTCTTCAGCCAGCCTAGTGTAATGAATCAGATACCTACAGACGTCTGCATGCATCTTCCGTGTTAATGTTGAGTACAAACATATGCAATACGGTATGCGCGGTAAACTGTCAGTCATGGTGGTCTTGCTTCCTCCGATCCGTGACAGTAGTAGATTTCCCAGGTTTTTCCCTGGGAAACGAACGGGTCTGTCAGGTACAGAGGTTCAAGAGAGTGAAGACACAGTGCCACTACCTGTGTGTGACACTGTCTATATCTCAGTGCTGCTACTGTCTGTGTTTAGTACCAATACCTCAGTGTGCACACACATTGGACTGTCAAGTTCCTTGACAAAGGACACGGCGATAACGTTGGCTATGCTGGTCATTCGGTTGGCTATGCTGGTCATTTGGTTGGCTATGCTGGTCATTTGGTTGGCTATGCTGGTCATTTGATTGGCTATGCTGGTCATTCGGTTGGCTATGCTGGTCATTTGGTTGGCTATGCTGGTCATTCGGTTGGCTATGCTGGTCATTTGGTTGGCTATGCTGGTCATTTGGTTGGCTATGCTGGTCATTTGGATGGCTATGCTGGTCATTTGGTTGGCTATGCTGGTCATTTGGTTGGCTATGCTGGTCATTTGGTTGGCTATGCTGGTCATTTGGTTGGCTATGCTGGTCATTTGGTTGGCTATGCTGGTCATTTGGTATTCCTACTGTAAATTGTGTTGTTTAGCATTCATGATTAAAAAACAACTCATTTCGGCCTACAGCCTGTATAAGTGTGCCTGGGAGCTCAGATACACTAAATAACCAAAAGTATGTGGACACCTGATCTTTGAACATCTCATTTCAAAATCATGGGCATTGATATGGAGCTGGTCCCCCCCTTTGCTGCTATAAAACTCTCCTGGGAAGGCTTTTCACTAGATGTCGGAACATTGCTGAGGAGACTTGCTTCCATTCAGCCACAAGAGCATTAGTGAGGTCGGGCACTTGCAGTCGGCGTTCCAATTGATCACAAAGATGTTTAATGGGGTTTAATTCTTCCACACCGATCTCGACAAACTATTTCTGTATGGACCTGCTTTGATCATGGGGGCATTTTCAGGAAAGGGCCATCCCCAAATTGTTGCCACAAAGTTGGAAGCTGTGGTGTTAAGATTTCCCTTCACTGGAACTAAGGGGCCCAGCCTGAACCATGAAAAATAGCCCCAGACCATTATTCCTCGCCCACCAAACTTTACAGTTGGCACTATTCATTGGGGCATGTAGCGTTTTCCTGACATCCGCCAAACCCAGAATCGTCCGTCTTACTGTCAGATGGTGAAGCGTGATTCATCACTTCAGACAATGTTTCCACTGCTCCAGAGTCCCAATGGTGTTTGGCTTTACACCACTTGTGCCAACGCTTGGCAATGCACATGGTGATCTTAGGTTTGTGTGCGGCTACTCGGCCATGGAAACCCACTTCATGAAGCTCCCGACGAACAGTTCTTGTGCTGACGTTGCTTCCAGAGGCAGTTTGGAACTCGGTATTGCAACCAAGGACAGATGATTTTTATGCACTACGTGTTTCAGACTCGGCGGTCCCGTTCTGTGAGCTTGTGTGGCCTACCATTTCGCGGCTGAGCCGTTGTTGCTCCTAGACATTTCCACTTTACAATAACAGCACTTACAGTTGACTGGGGCAGCTCTATCAGGGCAGAGACTTGATAAACTGACTTGTTGGAAAGGTGGCATCCTATCCTATGACCATTCTACTGCCAATGTTTGTCTATGGAGATTGCATAACTGAATCCACTAATTTTAAGTGGTGTCCACATACCTTTGTATGTACTGTATATTGTATGAACTTATCCCCCCATGACATTAATAATATACATTTTAGGTTACGACCGCAACACCGGTTCTCTGACAGTATGAGTGAGGTATTTCACTAAGGGATACGCCCCCAATGTATTTGTTATTACACTAGCCAGGATTGGCTGGACGTCGAGGACGTGTGCGTCTAGGTGTCCCTCCTACCCTCCAAAGGTTCTGACGCATCGTCTTCTCGCTCATGCAAGAAGGGTGGCCTGGTGAAATACCTCACTCATACTATCAGAGAACCCGGGGTTACGGTCGTAATCTAAATTTCTCTTTCAAGTATTAGTTTCGGTATTTCACTTATGGGATATACTGACACGTGTAATGCCAGACAAGCTTATGCTGACGACCGACTGCCCTGTGCAATATTTCACACAAAGAGGCTTAGCTCTTACACATAAAAAGCAATGGATGGCAACACCGCCATCCTGACAGTAGTGAACCGGTTTCCCACTTCATTCCTCTCCAAGCTACAGTCCGCCAAAGAGACGGCCGAGCTCATGGTGCAGCACGTCTTCCGGATCCATAGACTCCCAGTGGACATGGTCTCTGACGGTCCTCAGTTCTCGTCTCGGTTCTGGAAGGCGTTCTGCACACTCATTAGGTCGTCGGCCAGCCTGTCCTCCGGGTTCCACCCCCAGTCCAACGGCCAGTCAGAGCGAGCCAACCAAGACCTGGAGACGACTCTTCGCTGCCTGGTCTCCGCCAACCCAACCACCTGGAGCCAGCAACTAGTGTGGGTCGAATACACCCTTCCTCGCTCTGCCACCGGTCTCCCGCTATTTGAGTGTTCCCTTTTGGTTACATCAGCCCCTACTCTTCCCTGAGCTAGAGGAAGAGGTTGGCATACCTTTGGCCCAGATGTTTATCAACCGCTGTACCTGTAAGAGATCCTGGTCTGCTCTTCTCAAGGCCACCTCCAGGTATAGACGACAAACGGACCGCCACCGGACCCTAGCTCCCCGGTATCGTCTCAGGCGGAAGATATGGCTGTCCCGCAAACTCTCCCCCCGGTTTATCGTCTCTTTCCCCATCTCCAAGGTCATTAGCCCCTCTGCTGTTCGTCTCCTGTTGCCCCGGACCCTCCGTATACATCCCACATTTCATGTGTCTAGAATCAAACCCACTTCTCAATCCTGGCTGGCTGTACTGTAATAAAGGCTCCTGACGAATACGCCTGGGGGCGTATCCCTAAACACCGAAACGAATACTTGAAAGAAACACTGTATACATGTGCAATTACAGAGGCTCACCAGACATGACTGATCTCATCCTCATGGATCTATGCTAAGGCAATATAATCAAAAGAGTGTTTTATTAACATACGATAAAGTCTGTCTCTCTGAGGCAGAGCTAAAGTGAAAAACACACCTAGCATTTCTCCCATTGACATTATGATGTATAAAAAGTTTGATGGATCACTGACTTTAGCGCTCACACACACACAACTTGGCATCTGTAACATCACTCTTATTAAACTGTGCATTGGAATTCCAGCTCTCAGAGATGACTTGTTCAATCGATAGAGACGAGGCTTCTGGACAGGAATCGAGTAGAGAGAGAGAGAGAGAGAGAGAGAGAGAGAGAGAGAGAGAGAGAGAGAGAGAGAGAGAGAGGTCGTGGAATATATTGAATGTAATTTAATCACATTCACTTCCAATCCTCTCCCTCTCTCTCTCACTCTCTCTCTCTCTCTCTCTCTCTCTCTCTCTCTTTCTCTCTCTCTCTCTATAGTATCTCTCTCTGTTTCTCTGAATTATCGCTCAATCATAGAGCTTTTAACAGTGAAGCCAGAGTGTCAGCACAAACGAAACATGAGCCGGTATGGTATCAACACATCAAACTGAACACATGTATCAAACACGCACTGTTTTGTTTGGGGGGGAAATAGTAAAAAGAGAAACACAGGGAAAGAAGAAAAACTCCCTGACAGATAAACACTGGCTTCAAAGATAATTGTTTCACTACAGAGAAAGTGATGGCAAAGTTTTCTCTATCTCCTCTGTTTTCAAATTTCCTCCATAGCAGTCCTGAATATCTTGCTAACAATCCCTCAAAGGTGACTCCCTACAAATGTGTAGAATGATAGCATTATTTCATGCTTACCTCCAAATCTCTCACCTGCGTCTGTTTCCCCCCCCTCTCTTTCACTCAACAATTGTGTCTATATCTCTCTTCCTCTCATCCTCGCTTGGTGTTGGTTACTTGTATCTACCTCAGGGCATGTGCCAGGGGGAACATATAGAACAGTACATTCTAGGAGTATGATCAAGTCAGGAAGATTGTAGTGCCAGTAGAGACAGAGGAGACAGAGGAGACAGAGACAGTGTGTCAGTGTGTTTGTCTGTTCTGGGCTGGCAGGAGACTTTGATCCACACTAGAGACAGACAGTGAGAAAGAGAGAGAGAGAGAGAGAGAGAGAGATAGAAGGAGAGAGGAGCCGCCACAGCCCAGTGGAGATGAACAGGCCTTCAACACACCTGTCAGGAGTCCCCCCCCACCCCACTCAAGTAACACACACACACACACACACACACACACACACACACACACACACACACACACACACACACACACACACACACACACACACACACACACACACACACACACACACACACACACACACACACACACACACACTATTGCAGCTCTGTGAACTGAAGCTGATTTAAACACCTCAGAGGGCTGAGAGGGCTGAGCGATGCTGAAACTCGCCTTGCTGCGTGGTTACAGGTGTGTATGAGTGTGTGTCTGTGTATGTGAGCGCACTACGCGATGTTGTGTGTATGCGGGGGGGTGGGATGATTACATTTTACGCTGACCCTGCTGGGTACAAACATGTGTGCACTAAATTAGACTGTCAGGGAGATTTGCCTTTCCCTCTGTTCTCTTCCTCTCCTCCCTCTCTTCATCCGCTTCTCCCTCCCTTGCTTCCTCTCCCTCACAGAAACCTTGCAGGGAGATTTAATTCTGTCTGTTCCTTTCTCTGTCTTCAAAGACATGCTAACACACACAGAGACTGGCATGCTACTCAGCTCACTTGCTCGCACAAGTGTTACCAGTCAACTCCTTAGCCTGAATACCTGTCATGGCTAGGTGTGTGTACATGGTTGCGATGTGTTACCATGTGTGTTTGAATGAGTCTCAGAGAGAGCTCCATCTCCACCTGAGCCCTATTATCTCGGTTTAAATTAGCAGTGTCAATTCTCCTCTTGGCCACTTGGGGTCACTGCAGCACCACGAAGAACCTCCTTCACAAACCCAAAAGACTTCTGAAGCCTACTGTGGATGGATGAATAACACTGCTGTGGGCGCAATAGAAGACTCAGAAAGGACCAGCATCCCATCAGGAGTGCAGTCATATCGAACCACACAAACCGAGCTATCAAAAACAAAAATGCTTTCCCTTGAATTCTCTTTAGCGGCATTTAACCCTGAGCAGTTGATGCTCTCTGCGGATGATGTGAGAGTTGACTTGTGATAAAGCAATCAGCCACTGAGAGAGAAAAATGACGGAATAGGATAGAATAGACTGAATAAAATATATAAGGTGGGAGAGATGTGAAAGAGAGAGAGAGATCTGGAATGCTGACATTGTGTGGTTGACGGCTAAGTGACGTTGCCTTCCTGAGACTTGAAGTACTGTTGCCCTGGACCCATGTCTTGTGTTATGTGAGTTCTTCTGTTTGGGTGTTGGATGATACTTCCATTAGTCAATTCCCTGGAGTCACACACACACACACACGCGCACGCACACACACACACACACACACACACACACACACACACACACACACACACACACACACACACACACACACACACACACACACACACACACACACACACACACACACACACACTCTCTCTCTCTCTCTCTACCCTCTCGCTGGCAGCTTTTCCACATCACCTCTGTTCATCTTCTGCCACTCAATAACCAACAGGCAGGGGTATGCTACTCACTCACACACACAGCCAGGGTTACTCACATGTACCAGCGTATTGAACTCCAAATGTGTTATTCTGTTTTAAAGTACACTCAGCGATACGACGTATTATGCTCAAAGTAAACGGCATAGTGGGTCAATTTCCGCAAACAACTAAGAGCGCTGAAGCGCGAGGCTAAACTCCTCCGCTGTTCTGGTCCCGTAGCTACCACGTTGTAGCAGCGTGAAGGCGAAACCGGGCACATGTGTGTGACTGTCTAAGAGCGAAGCCTTGTACCTCGCTCCACGCGATATCTGTGGTGCTGTTCGTGGCAATGTAATTTAGCCGTCTACCTTTAGTGACATGAAATGAAAGAAGCTCTGCTAGTTGCAAAAAAGTCCAGCTGGAGGCAAATCAAACAAAACGGCAAAATGAATTGTCATTTCTATAGGTTGGCTTCTGTGATAAGCATCTCTAAAGGTAGTCTCCAATAATAATCGTGTCAATAACAAGATTTGTTTTTCATTTAATTTGTTTCCAAATAATATAAATATTGAATTCTACATTTCCTTTAAGATACGAGTGGACCAATTAAATTTGTAGAGCTGTATTGAAATGGTAGAGGTGGCCAATCAGAAGCTCAGACCCAGAGTGAGACGGTGGAGGTGGCCAATGGGCTGTGTAGGAGCAGGGTGAGAGGTTAAAGGGTGACGTATGGAGTAGGACAGACAGATAGTCTTTGATGGGTCAGAGAGAGTTTACCGTCCTACTCAGTGTGCTTCCTCTGGGCTCCTCTACCTTATTGATCGTATCTACAGTGAAGAGAGACAGTGTGTGTGTGTGTGTGTGTGTGTGTGTGTGTGTGTGTGTGTGTGTGTGTGTGTGTGTGTGTGTGTGTGTGTGTGTGTGTGTGTGTGTGTGTGTTTGGGTGTGCGTGTGTGTGTCAGAAGGAGGAAAGAGAAAGAGTAAGTGCAAGGGAAGAAGAGTGAGTGAGAGGTAGGATGAGACAGAGTGAGATGTAGGATGAGACAGAGTGAGATGTAGGATGAGACAGAGTGAGAGGTAGGATGAGAGACAGTGAGAGAGTAAGCATGAGAGAGAGTGAGAGGTAGGATGAGACAGAGTAAGATGTAGGATGAGAGACAGTGAGAGGTAGGATGAGAGAGAGTAAGCATGAGAGAGAGTGAGAGGTAGGATGAGACAGAGTGAGAGGTAGGATGAGACAGAGTGAGATGTAGGATGAGAGAGAGTGAGAGGAAGGATGAGACAGAGTGAGAGGAAGGATGGGAGACAGTGAGAGGTAGGATGAGAGAGAGTGAGAGGTAGGATGAGAGAGACTAAGCATGAGAGAGAGTGAGAGGTAGGATGAGAGAGAGTGAGAGGAAGCATGAGAGAGAGAGTGAGAGGTAGGATGAGAGAGAGTAAGCATGAGAGAGAGTGAGAGGTAGGATGAGAGAGAGTGAGAGGAAGCATGGGAGAGAGGGAGGATGAGACAGAGTGAGAGGAAGGATGAGAGACAGTGAGAGGTAGGATGAGAGAGAGTAAGCATGAGAGAGAGTGAGAGGTAGGATGAGAGAGAGTGAGGGGAAGGACGAGACAGAGTGAGAGGAAGGATGAGACAGAGTGAGAGGAAGGATGAGAGACAGTGAGAGGTAGGATGAGAGAGAGTAAGCATGAGAGAGAGTGAGAGGTAGGATGAGAGAGAGTGAGGGGAAGGAGAGGAAGACAGAGTGAGAGGAAGGATGAGACAGAGTGAGAGGAAGGATGAGAGACAGTGAGAGGTAGGATGAGAGAGAGTAAGCATGAGATAGAGTGAGAGGTAGGATGAGAGAGAGTGAGAGGAAGCATAAGAGAGAGTGAGAGGTAGGATGAGAGAGAGTAAGCATGAGAGAGAGTGAGAGGTAGGATGAAAGAGATTGAGAGGAAGCATGAGAGAGAGTGAGAGGGAGGATGAGAGAGAGTGAGAGGTAGGATGAGAGAGATTGAGAGGAAGGATGAGACAGAGTGAGAGGAAGGATGAGACAGAGTGAGAGGAAGGATGGTAGAGAGTAAGCATGAGAGAGAGTGAGAGGTAGGATGAGAGAGAGTAAGCATGAGAGAGAGTGAGAGGTAGGATGAGACAGAGTGAGAGGTAGGATGAGACAGAGTGAGATGTAGGATGAGAGAGAGTGAGAGGAAGGATGAGACAGAGTGAGAGGAAGGATGAGACAGAGTGAGAGGAAGGATGAGACAGAGTGAGAGGAAAGATGAGAGACAGTGATAGGTAGGATGAGAGAGTAAGCATGAGAGAGAGTGAGGGGTAGGATGAGAGAGAGTGAGAGGAAGCATGAGAGAGAGTGAGAGGTAGGATGAGAAAGAGTAAGCATGAGAGAGAGTGAGAGAGGATAGGATGAGAGAGAGTGAGAGGAATAAGCATGAGAGAGAGTGAGAGGAGGAGGGAGGATGAGAGAGAGAGTGAGAGGGAGGATGAGAGAGAGTGAGAGGGAGGATGAGAGAGAGTGAGAGGGAGGATGAGAGAGGAGGATGAGAGAGTGAGAGGAAGCATGAGAGAGAGGTGAGAGGTAGGATGAGAGAGAGTAAGAGGATGATGAGATAGAGTGAGAGGTAAGCATGAGGATGAGAGAGAGTGAGAGGAAGCAGAGTGAGAGGTAGGAGAGAGTGAGAGGTAGGATGAGATGAGAGTAAGCATGAGAGAGAGTGAGAGGTAGGATGAAAGAGATTGAGAGGAACATGATGATGAGAGAGATTGAGAGGAAGCATGAGAGAGAGTGAGAGGGAGGATGAGAGAGAGTAAGCATGAGAGAGAGTGAGAGGGAGGATGAGAGAGAGTGAGAGGTAGGATGAGAGAGATTGAGAGGAAGGATGAGACAGAGTGAGAGGAAGGATGAGACAGAGTGAGAGGAAGGATGGTAGAGAGTAAGCATGAGAGAGAGTGAGAGGTAGGATGAGAGAGAGTAAGCATGAGAGCGAGTGAGAGGTAGGATGACAGAGAGTGAGAGGAAGCATGAGAGAGAGTGAGAGGGAGGATGAGAGAGAGTGAGAGGAAGGATGAGACAGAGTGAGAGGGAGGATGAGAGAGTGAGAGGAAGGATGAGAGACAGTGATAGGTAGGATGAGAGAGAGTAAGCATGAGAGAGAGTGAGGGGTAGGATGAGAGAGAGTGAGAGGAAGCATGAGAGAGAGTGAGAGGTAGGATGAGAGAGAGTAAGCATGAGAGAGAGTGAGAGGTAGGATGAGAGAGAGTGAGAGGAAGCATGAGAGAGAGTGAGAGGTAGGATGAGAAAGAGTAAGCATGAGAGAGAGTGAGAGGTAGGATGAGAGAGAGTGAGAGGAATCACGAGAGAGAGTGAGTGAGGGAGGATGAAAGAGAGAGTGAGAGGGAGGATGAGAGAGAGTGAGAGGGAGGATGAGAGAGTGAGAGGAGGCATGAGAGAGGGTGAGAGGTAGGATGAGCGAGAGTAAGCATGAGAGAGTGAGAGGTAGGATGAGAGAGAGTGAGGGGAAGGACGAGACAGAGTGAGAGGAAGGATGAGACAGAGTGAGAGGAAGGATGAGAGACAGTGAGAGGTAGGATGAGAGAGAGTAAGCATGAGAGAGAGTGAGAGGTAGGATGAAAGAGATTGAGAGGAAGCATGAGAGAGAGTGAGAGGGAGGATGAGAGAGAGTAAGCATGAGAGAGAGTGAGAGGTAGGATGAAAGAGATTGAGAGGAAGCATGAGAGAGAGTGAGAGGGAGGATGAGAGAGAGTAAGCATGAGAGAGAGTGAGAGGGAGGATGAGAGAGAGTGAGAGGTAGGATGAGAGAGATTGAGAGGAAGGATGAGACAGAGTGAGAGGAAGGATGAGACAGAGTGAGAGAAAGGATGGTAGAGAGTAAGCATGAGAGAGAGTGAGAGGTAGGATGAGCGAGAAGTAAGCATGAGAGAGAGAGAGGTAAGCATGAGAGAGAGTGAGAGGTAGGATGACAGAGAGTGAGAGGAAGCATGAGAGAGAGTGAGAGGGAGGATGAGAGAGAGTGAGAGGAAGGATGAGACAGAGTGAGAGGAAGGATGAGAGACAGTGATAGGTAGGATGAGAGAGAGTAAGCATGAGAGAGAGTGAGAGGTAGGATGACAGAGAGTGAGAGGAAGCATGAGAGAGAGTGAGAGGGAGGATGAAAGAGAGAGTGAGAGGAAGGATGAGACAGAGTGAGAGGAAGGATGAGAGACAGTGATAGGTAGGATGAGAGACAGTAAGCATGAGAGAGAGTGAGGGGTATGATGAGAGAGAGTGAGAGGAAGCATGAGAGAGAATGAGAGGTAGGATGAGAGAGAGTAAGCATGAGAGAGAGTGAGAGGTAGGATGAGAGAGAGTGAGAGGAATCACGAGAGAGAGTGAGAGGGAGGATGAGAGAGAGTGAGAGGGAGGATGAGAGAGTGAGAGGGAGGATGAGAGAGAGTGAGAGGAAGCATGAGAGAGGGTGAGAGGTAGGATGAGAGAGAGTAATCATGAGAGAGTGAGAGGTAGGATGAGACAGAGTGAGAGGAAGCATGAGAGAGAGTGAGAGGTAAGATGAGAGAGAGTAAGCATGAGAGATAGTGAGAGGTAGGATAAGAGAGAGGTAGGATGAGAGAGAGTGAGAGGAAGGATGGGAGAGAGTGAGAGGTAAGATGAGAGATAGTGAGAGTAAGCATGAGAGATAGTGAGAGGTAGGATAAGAGAGAGTGAGAGGAAGGATGGGAGAGAGTGAGTGAGAGGTAAGATGAGAGAGAGTGAGAGGAAGGATGAGAGAGAGTGAGAGGAAGGATGAGAGAGAGTGAGAGGTAGGATGAGAGAGAGTGAGAGGAAGCATGAGAGAGAGTGAGAGGTAGGATGAGAGAGAGTGAGGCATTGAACTTTAGGCTGGTTTCCTGTTTAATTTAAAAGCACTAAATGGAGCTGTTCTCATTCCTATTTCTCC
Organism: Oncorhynchus nerka; assembly: GCF_034236695.1. Classification (NCBI taxonomy): domain Eukaryota; kingdom Metazoa; phylum Chordata; class Actinopteri; order Salmoniformes; family Salmonidae; genus Oncorhynchus; species Oncorhynchus nerka. The sequence continues at coordinate 37,840,680 of NC_088400.1, forward strand.
TTGATGGTATCCAACAGGATGGGCTACTTACCCCTGCTCTACGCTTGATTTGCTATAGCTCCTCAGGACCATATGGAGAGTCTACAGAGAGGGTGGGTGTGTGTGTGTGTGTGTGTGTGTGTGTGTGTGTGTGTGTTGGGATGCTCTTTACCACTTTACCAGATGCTTAGTGTTTAAGCTGTAAACACAGAGTATTCTGCAGAACCATCTCACAGCGATCAGAGACGCGAATGACAGCCTTTGCTCTAAAGTGAGTGTGTGTGTGAGTAAGAGTGTGTGTGTGCACTGTCAGTTCATCAGCAAGGAAGGAAAATGTAAGTTGACATGGTAATATCGATTTCATTTTAGAAGGGGAGAGGAGGGTGAGAGAGAGAGTCAGTGTGATTTTGGCATAAACAAAGGGAACGTAGCCTAGAGGAAACCTGGGACAGGATAAGATGTAGACATAAGCAAAGCGTTTTTTTCTTTAGTTTGCACCTGCGCTAAAATTCAATAACCTCTTTACTGAGCTGGAGAACTCCACAGGCTCACTTACACACACCCACACACACACGCGCACGCATACACATTCACGCACGCACGCACACAAACACACACATACACTGAATGAATACGCTAAACGAGGGCAGCACACCCCTGCTCCCCACCGGTTAACAATGATCCAACATGTCAAAGCTGAACATCAGAGACTGATTGACACTCTGCAGGGGCCTGGTCTGGATCAAGTTTATTTTAGCCTGTGTGTGTGTGTGTTCGTGCTTGTGCGTGTCTGTGTGTGTGTTTCTATGTGCATGTGTGTGAGTGTGTCTGTGTGTATCCTTAAATCTGGCTGATTGAACTGCTCCGTCCTTAAATCTGGCTGGTTGAACTGCTCCGTCCTTAAATCTGGCTGGTTGAACTGCTCCGTCCTTAAATCTGGCTGGTTGAACTGCTCCGTCCTTAAATCTGGCTGATTGAACTGCTCCGTCCTTTAAGCTGGCTGGTTGAAATGCTTCATCCTTAAATCTGGCTGATTGAACTGCTCCGTCCTTAAATCTGGCTGGTTGAAATGCTTCATCCTTAAATCTGGCTGATTGAACTGCTCCGTCCTTAAATCTGGCTGGTTGAAATGCTTCATCCTTAAATCTGGCTGATTGAACTGCTCCGTCCTTAAAGCTGGCTGATTGAACTGCTCCGTCCTTAAATCTGGCTGGTTGAACTGCTCCGTCCTTAAATCTGGCTGGTTGAACTGCTTTGTCCTTAAATCTGGCTGGTTGAACTGCTTCAACCTTAAATCTGGCTGGTTGAACTGATCCGTCCTTAAAGCTGGCTGATTTAACTGCTCCGTCCTTAAATCTGGCTGGTTGAACTGCTCCGTCCTTAAATCTGGCTGGTTGAACTGCTTCGTCCTTAAATCTGGCTGGTTGAACTGCTTCAACCTTAAATCTGGCTGGTTGAACTGATCCGTCCTTAAAGCTGGCTGATTTAACTGCTCCGTCCTTAAATCTGGCTGGTTGAACTGCTTCGTCCTTAAATCTGGCTGGTTGAACTGCTTCAACCTTAAATCTGGCTTGTTGAACTGCTCCGTCCTTAAAGCTGGCTCGTTGAACTGCTCTGTCCTTAAATCTGGCTGATTGAAATGCTCTGTCCTTAAAGCTGGCTGGTTGAACTGCTCCATCCTTAAAGCTGGCTGTTTGAACTGCTCCGTCCTTAAATCTGGCTGATTGAACTGCTCCGTCCGTAAAGCTGGCTAGTTGAACTGCTCCGTCCTTAAAGCTGGCTGAGTGAACTGCTCCGTACTTAAAGCTGGCTGGTTGAAATGCTCCGTCCTTTAAGCTGGCTGATTGAACTGCTCCGTCCTTAAAGCTGGCTGGTTGACCTGCTCCGTCCTTTAAGCTGGCTGGATGAACTGCTCCGTCCTTAAAGCTGGCTAGTTGAACTGCTCCATCCTTAAATCTGGCTGATTGAACTGCTCCGTCCGTAAAGCTGGCTAGTTGAACTGCTCCGTCCTTAAAGCTGGCTGAGTGAACTGCTCCATACTTAAAGCTGGCTGGTTGAAGCTGGCTGGCTGATTGAACTGCTCCGTCCTTAAAGCTGGCTGGTTGTCCTTAAAGCTGGCTGGTTGAACTGTTCCGTCCTTTAAGCTGGCTGATTGAACTGCTCCGTCCTTTAAGCTGGCTGGTTGAACTGTTCCGTCCTTTAAGCTGGCTGATTGAACTGCTCCGCCCTTAAAGCTGGCTGGTTGAACTGTTCCGTCCTTTAAGCTGGCTGATTGAACTGCTTCATCCTTAAAGCTGGCTGGTTGAACTGTTCCGTCCTTTAAGCTGGCTGATTGAACTGCTCCGCCCTTAAAGCTGGCTGGTTGAACTGCTCCGCCCTTAAAGCTGGCTGGTTGAACTGCTCCGCCCTTAAAGCTGGCTGGTTGAACTGTTCCGTCCTTTAAGCTGGCTGATTGAACTGCTCCGTCCTTAAAGCAGGCTGAGTGAACTGCTCCGCCCTTAAAGCTGGCTGGTTGAACTGTTCCGTCCTTTAAGCTGGCTGATTGAACTGCTCCGTCCTTAAAGCTGGCTGAGTGAACTGCTCCGCCCTTAAAGCTGGCTGGTTGAACTGTTCCGTCCTTTAAGCTGGCTGATTGAACTGCTCCGTCCTTAAAGCTGGCTGGTTGAACTGCTCCAAAGCCCATTGCTGACTAAGCCACTGATAGTTCAGATCAGCAGCACAATGGAACCCAGCTCACGTTCAAACGGGTGATGTTAATGTGTATACACATACAGACGGATAGATAGACAGACGGACTGACGGACAGACGGACGGACAGACGGACGGACGGACTGACGGACGGACGGACAGACACAGTCAGAAGCCAATGTGGACAGTGGTTCTGTTTTGGTGTTGGGTATTACAGTTATACACCTGAGCACACCTGAGCACTGTCTCTGTGTTAAACGGCAGGTGAGCAGCCGCAGGGGACTCCTATACACTCTAATCTCATCATATGAAAAAGAGGAGATAGAAAGCGCTATGGACAGACGGAAAAAGAGGAGATAGAAACCGTGATGGACAGAAAAAAGCAGCAAAGGAAAGTGATACACAGAGAAGGATGAGAGAAAGAGAGAGAGACTGAGCAAGAAAGAGGGAAACAGACAGTTGGGGACAGATAGAGGCAGGTTAAGCTCATTGGGGACGTTTGGAGTTTTATTATCACTCACATCCACTCTGATCCCTGTCCCTCGCCACCTGCAGACATTTTGGAGCAATCTTGAGCCTTCAGTACGCCGGCTCTCCTTGGACCACCTGCAATTAAAAAGCCAGGGAGGAGAGTATGGGAAACAGATGAAACAGGGACATCTCAAATCCATCTTCCCCCTGCTGCTGCTGTTGCCACGGTCTACGGCTTCTGTTGCCCTCTTTAGGGAAGAGTCTGTGAATGAGATAGAGAATGAGCAAGAGAGAACGAGAGAAAGATGGTTTAGTTAGCGAGAGAAGGTTTTGTTTGCTAGTATCAGTGACATTCCCCAGCCTAATGTAAAACAGCCAATATCGCATTTGTCTGGGTTTAGTGTATACCTATGGGTTTTCACCAGCAATTCTTATTAAAACTCCCCGTATTATTCATTATGCATCATATGATGCTGATTTTTGCATGATACTGTATGATAAAAAATGCATCATGTGGGGATGATTTCTATATTATAGAAGTTATTTTTTTAACTAGGCAAGTCAGTTCTTATTTACAACGACGGCCTAGGAACAGTGGGTTAACTTCCTTGTTGAACGACAGATTTTTACCTTATCAGCTCGGGGATTCGATCTGGCAACCTTTCAGTTACTGGCCCAATGCTCTAACCACTAGGCTACCCTGCCAACCCATTATAAAATTTACATATCTTGAAAATTTGAGTGATGATGAGCAAAACATTTTGGGACTATGTCAACAACGGACTAATGAAACAAATACCAAAAGATAGTTTTTGGGTGGAGATTCCTTGTTAATTAAATGTTGCTGCATGTACTGTAGCATAACGAGGCAAGGAATGTAGCTTGACAAACAATGTGTAATGAGTGACATGTAGCATATTATAATGTTGTAGCATACAGCATTGTAGAATAGCCTGGTGTTAGACTTTTGCTTGGTTGTGGTTTCCACCACGCACTCCCTATGCTAACTGACTGATATGAGAGATGATACTACCAGTGTGAAAGTTAGACCAGGGAGAGAGGAGAGTTGGTAATTATTTAGGTATACAAATGGGCTTCTCTGTTCAGGAGAGATTTGGAAATCTGACGGATAATTAAATGGATTGCCATAATGCAAGAGAGAGAGAGGTTGTGAATAACCTGTGAATAACCATTTGGCTTACTCACTGTTAGACTGCTGCACGTTCTCTGACAGTCAATTTGGATGGGATGTTTTATTCATATCCTCTCTCTCTCTCTCTCTCTCTCTCTCTCTCTCTCTCTCTCTCTCTCTCTCCCTCACTGCAATATTTCACACTCTCTCCCATTCTCTCTCTCACATACACAGTCTCTTTCTCTTTCTCTTTCTTTCTTTCTTTCTTTCTTTCTTTCTTTCTTTCTTTCTTTCTTTCTTTCTTTCTCTCTCTGTCTCTCTCTCTCTCTCTCTCTCTCTCTCTCTCTCTCTGCCTTTCAATTCAATTCAATTTAATTGAAAGGCCTTTAATGGCATGGAAAACATATGTTTACATTGCCAAAGCAAGTGAAATATATAATAAACAAAAGTGAAATGAACAATACAAAATGAACAGTAAACATTACATTCGCAAAATTTCCAAAGGAAACTTGGAACATTCTAATTTTATAAATTAATATCAGCTTAAAGGGGAAGTTCACGCAAAAACACTTCTCGGCCCATTATAACACTTGCCTGGTCGTTTGTCAGTACCCCAGACAGTTTTTAGGTCAAATGCTGGAGCGTTTAGATGTATTGTAGATAATAAGCTGATTCTACCCCCGCCTTCCCCATAGAAACCCCATAAAATGTCAAAATCCATCTTAAATACCTCCCAAACACACAACTCTGGCCTCCCATGACCACAATACAGTGCCTTGCAAAAGTATTCATCCCTCTTGGTGTTTTTCCTATTTTGGTGCATTACATACTGTAATTTAAATAGATTTTTATTTGGATTTCATGTAATGGACATACACAAAATAGTCAAAATTTGTGAAGTGAAATAAAAAAAATAACTTGTTTATTTATTTTTTTAAGAAATACAAAATGGAAAAGTGGTGCATGTATATGTATTCACCCCTTTGCTATGAAGCCCCTAAATAAGATCTTGTGCAACCAATCACATAATTAGTTAAATAAAGTCCACCTGTGTGCCTCCACTGGAGGTCATAAGGTGAATGCACCAATTTGTAAGTCGCTCTGGATAAGAGCGTCTGCTAAATGACTTAAATGTAAATGTAAATGTAAATATAAGTGTCACATGATCTGTCACACGATCTCAGTATATATACACCTGTTCTAAAAGGCCCCAGACTCTGCAACACCACTAATTAAGGGGAACCACCAAGCACATCCCACGGAGCAACATTAAATACATTATTTAAAAAATGGAAAGAATATTGCACCACAACAAACCTGCCAAGAGAGTGCCGCCCACCAAAACTCAGAGAGGCAGCAAAGACACCAAAGATAACCCTGAAGGAGCTGCAAAGCTCCACAGCGGAGATTGGAGTATCGGTCCATAGGACCACTTTAAGCCGTACACTACCCTGGGGCGGCAGGGTAGCCTAGTGTTGGAATAGTAACCCGAAGGTTGCAAGTTCAACCCCCCGAGCTGACAAGGTACAAATCTGTCGTTCTGCCCCTGAACAGGCAGTTAACCCACTGTTCCTAGGCTGTCTTTGAAAATAAAATTTGTTCTTAACTGACTTGCCTAGTTAAATGAAGGTAAAATAATAAATAAAAAACAGAGCTGGGCTTTACAGAAGAGTGGCCAGAAAAGAAAAAAATAAGCAAAGATGATTGGTGTTCAACGAAAGGCATGTGGCAGACTCTCCAAACATATGGAAGAAGGTACTCTGGTCAGATGAGACTAAAATTTAGATTTTTGGACATCAAGAAAAACACTATGTCTGGCGCAACCCGAACGAACACCTCTCATCACCCCGAGAACACCATCAGCATCAGCATGATGTGGGGATGTTTTTCATCGGTAGGGACTGGGAAACAGTTCAACATTTTTAGGTAATGATGGATGGCGCAAAACACAGGGAAATTCTTGAGGGAAACCTGTTTCAGTCTTCCAGAGATTTGAGACTGGGATGGGGGTTCACCTTCCAGCAGGACAATGACCCTAAGCATACTGCTAAAGCAACACTCAAGTGGTTTAAGAGGAAACATTTAAATGTCTAGGAATGGCCTAGTCAAAGCCCAGACCTCAATCCAATTGAGAATCTGTCTGACTTAAAGATTGCTGTACACCAGCAGAACCCATCCAACTTGAAGGAGCTGGAGCAGTTTTGCCTTGAAGAATGGGCAAAAATCCCAGTGGCTAGATGTGCCAAGCTTATAGAGACATACCCCAAGAGACTTGCAGCTGTAATTGCTGCAAAAGGTAAAGGTGGCTTTACAAAGTAATGACTTTTGGTGGTGGGGGGGGGGGGGGGGATAGTTATGCACGCTCAAGTTTTCAGTTTTTTGTCTAATTTCTTGTTTGTTTCACAATAAAACATATTTTGCCTCTTCAAAGTGGTAGGCATTTTGTGTAAATCGAATGAAACAAACCCCCCAAAAATCTATTTTAATTCCAGGTTGTAAGGCAACAAAACTGTAAAAATGCCAAGGGGATGAATGCTTTCACAAGCCACCGTATACAGTGTTGTAACGCTGTGCAAATAGTTAAAGTACAAAAGGGAAAATAAATAAACATGGTTAGTTTTTACAACGGTGTTTGTTCTTTACTGGTTGCCCTTGTGGCAAAAGTTTACAAATATTGCTGCTGTGATGGCACACTGTGGTATTTCACCCAATAGATACCGGAGTTTATCAAAATGATTTATTTTCAAATTCTTTATGGTTCTGTGTAATCTGAGGGAAAAATGTGTCTCCAATATGGTCATACATTTGGCAGAAAGTTGGGAAGTGCAGCTCAGTTTCCACCTAATTTTGTGGGCAGGGTGCACATAGCTTGTCTTCTCTTGAGAGTCAGGTCTGCCTACTGTGGCCTCTCTCAATAGCCAGGCTCACTGAGTCTGTACATAGTCAAAGCTTTCCTTAATTTTGGGTCAGTCACAGTGGTCAGGTATTCTGTAATTTTGTACTCACTGTTTAGGGCCAAATAGCATTCTAGTTTGTGTTCTTTTTTTCAAAATTCTTTCAAATGTGTCAAGTAATTATACTCGAGTTTTCTCAAGATTTGGTTGGGTTTAATTCTGTTGCTATCCTGGGCCTCTGCTTGTGTTTGTGAACAGAGCCCCAGGACCAGCATGCTTCTCCAGGTTCAGCTCACTGTAGGGGATGGCTTTGTTGTGGAAGGTTTGGGAATCGCTTCCTTTGAGGTGGTTGTAAAATTGAATGCCTCTTTTCTGGATTTTGATAATTAGCGGGTATTGACCTAATTCTGCTCTGCATGCATTATTTGATGTTTTACTTTGTACACTGAGGATATTTTTGCAGAATTCTGCATGCAGTCTTAATTTGATATTTGCCCCATTTTGTGAAGTCTTGGTTGGTGAACGGACCCCAGACCTCACAACAATAAAGGGCAACGGGCTCTATAACTGATTCAAGTACCGTAATTTCTGGACTATTAAGCACACCTGAATATAAACCGCACCCACTGAATTATTCATAAATATGTATTTTGTACATAAATAAGCCGCACATGTCTATAAGCCGCAGGTGCCTACCGGTACATTGAAACAAATGAACTTTACACAGCCTTTAAACGAAACACGGCTTGTAACAAAAATAAATAGGCTTTAACGAAACACTTCAGTCTAGCCACTCTATCATAAAGGCCTGATTGGTTGAGTGCTGCAGAGATGATTGTTCTTCTGGAAGGTTCTCCCATCTCCTGAGAGGAACTCTAGAGCTCAGTCAGAGTGATCATCCGGTTCTTGGTCAGGGAGGTGACCACCTCATGGCTTGTTTTTTGCTCTGACATGCACTGTCAAATGTGGGACCTTATATTGACCGGTGTGTGCCTTTCTAAATCATGTCCAATCAATTGAATTTACTACAGGTGGACATCGCCGATGCACTTTCTAATGAACTCGCTCACCAAATCAGCGTATTCGTCAATGTTGTTGTTGGACGTAATGCGGAACATATCCCAATCCACTTGATCGAAGAAGTCTTGAAGCGTGGAATCAGATTGGTCGGACCAGCGTTGAAAAGACCTGAGCGCGGGAGCTTCTTGTTTTAGTTTCTGTCTGTAGGCTGGAAGCAACAAAATGGAGTCGTGGTCAGCTTTTTCGAAAGGAGGGCGGGGGAGGGCCTTATATGCGTCGCAGAAGTTAGAATAACAATGATCCAGGGTTTTACCAGCCCTGGTTGCACAATCGATATGCTGATAGAATTTAGGGAGTCTTGTTTTCAGATTAGCCTTGTTAAAATCCCCCGCTACAATGAATGCAGCCTCAGGATATGTGGTTTCCAGTTTACATAGAGTCAAATAAAGTTCGTTCAGGGCCATCGATGTGTCTGCTTGGGGGGGAATATGTGATTATAATCGAAGAGAATTCCCTTGGTAGATAATATGGTCGACATTTGATTGTGAGGAATTCTAAGTCAGGTGAACAGAAGGACTTGAGTTCCTGTATGTTGTTATGATCACACCACGTCTCATTAATCATAAGGCATACCCCCCCGCCCCTCTTCTTACCAGAAAGATGCTTGTTTCTGTCTGCGCGATGCGTGAAGAAACCAGCTGGCTGCACCGACTCCGATAGCGTCTCTCGAGTGAGCCATGTTTCCTTGAAGCAAAGAACGTTACAGTCTCTGATGTCTCTCTGGAATGCTACCCTTGCTCGGATTTCATCAACCTTGTTGTTAAGAGACTGGACATTGGCGAGTAGTATGCTAGGAAGTGGTGAGCGATGTGCCCGTCTCCGGAGCCTGACCAGAAGACCGCTTCGTTCGCCCCTTTTACGGCGACGTTGTTTGGGTTCGCCGGCTGGGATCCGATCCATTGTACTGGGCGGAAGGCAAAACACAGGATCCGCTTCGGGAAAGTCATATTCCTGGTCATAATGATGGTGAGTTGACGTTGCTCTTATATTCAGTAGTTCCTCCTGAATGTATGTAATGAAACCTAAGATTACCTGGGGTACCAATGTAAGAAATAACACGTAAAAAAACTAAATACTGCATAGTTTCCTAGGAACACGAAGCGAGGCAGCCATCTCTGTCGGCGCCGGAAGTATTTGATGACCATCGCTATGTTTCGAGGAAAAGGGAGGAGGGTTGCAACCCGTAGAACACCATCTCAACCGTGAAGCATGGGGGTACCAGCATCATGTTGTGAGGGTGCATTGCTGCAGGAGGGACTGGTGCACTTCACAAAATAGATGGCTTCATGAGGAAACAAAATTATGTGGATATATTGAAGCAACATCTCAAGACATCAGTCAGGAAGGTAAAGCTTGGTCACAAATGTGTCTTCCAAATTGACAATGACCCCAAGCATACTTCCAAAGTCGTGTCAAAATGGCTTAAAGGACAACAATGTCAAGGTATTGGAGTAGCTATCACAAAGCCCTGACCTCAATCCTATAGAAAATTTGTGGGCAGAACTGAAAAAGTGTGTGCGAGCAAGGAGGCCTACAAACCTGATTCAGTTACACCAGCTCTGTCAGGAGGAATAGGCCAAAATTCACCCAATTTATTGTGGGAAGCTTGTGGAAGGCTACCTGAAACGTTTGACCCAAGTTAAACAATTTAAAGGCAATGCTGCCAAATACTAATTGAGTGTATGTAAACATCTGACCCACTGGGAATGTGATGAAAGAAATAAAAGCTGAAACAAATCATTCTCTCTACTATTATTCTGACATTTCACATTCTTAAAATAAAGTGGTTATCCTAACTGACCTAAAACAGGGAATTCTTAGTAGGATTAAATGTCAAGAAATGTGAAAAACTGAGTTTAAATGTAGTTGGCTAAGGTGTATGTATACTTCTGACTTCAACTATAGATAGAATATAATAAAGAAAATGGTCTATCCGTGATTCCGGATTAGCACTAACCTACAGATAACACTTCCCCAGATATCGAACGAGTAATCCTATGTGAATGAACTACAGGTGTCAGAGTGTCTTGCCATTAATTTCACCTGACCCCAGTTTTACCCTGGGTTTAATAAGCACAGGAAGCTGAGAGCAGCAGACCCACTCACACATGCAAACACACACACACACACACACACACACACACTAACACACTTGCATCAGCACCAGGAACAGCCGTCAGAACACAATGCATGACCAGAGGCCTTCCGTCTGCGAGATTACAAAAGCAATATTCAATTCCACTGAGGAGAGAGCGAGAGAGACAGAAGAGAAAGAGGGACGTAGGGGGGAATAGAAAGGGGAGGTGTAATTCCTTTGGAAAGATTAGAAAACGCTATTCCAATCCTTTCACATAAATTATGTACAGTGAGAGACATTTTTTTTAAAGGGAGAGAGAGAAAACATATGAGAAAGAATGGAGAGAGAGACAGAGTATGAGAAAGAAGGGAGAGGCGAAGGTTTGAAAATAGGAGGAAATCAAGGAGGATATGATTCTGTTGCCTGCTTGGCACGGAGAAGAGAACCAAAATGAACATGTTTAGCTCATCTCAGACAAGGACTATTTATCATAGCCTTTCTGTGGGGACCACTCTTTCACTTACTCTACTGACTAAAGCATCACCACCACAGAATGTTAGAGAGAGGCAGAGAGAGAGAGAGGGGGGTGGGGGGGGGGCACATATTCACCCTGCACACCCTAATTAACAAACAACAAACCAAAGAATAAAGCAAAGTCTTCTCATAATTTGTTGATTTCAAAAAAGCTTATGACTCAATTTGGCATGAGGGTCTGCTATACAAATTTATGGAAAGTGGTGTTGGGGGAAAAACATACAACATTATAAAATCACACAAACAACACAAACAGCAAGTGTGCAGTTAGAATTGGAAAAAAAACATGCACGTTCCTTTCCACGGGGCCGTGGAAGGAGACAGGGCTGCAGCTTGAGCCCCACCCTCTTCAACATATACACTGTATTCAGACCCCTGGACTTTTTCCACATTTTGTTACTTTACAGCCTTATTCTAAAATGGATTTTCCCACATCAATCCATACAATGACTCACAATGACAAAGCAAAAACAGGTTTTTAGGAATTTTTGCTAATTTATATACATATATATACTTTTTTAAATAACTGATTTACATAAGTATTCAGACCCTTTGATATGAGACTCGGAATTGAGTTCAGGTGCATCCTGTTTCCATTGATCATCCTTGGGATATGTTCCGCATTGCATCCTTGGGATATGTTCCGCATTGCGTCCAACATCATCATTGACGAATACGCTGATTTGGTGAGCGAGTTCATTAAAAAGTGCATTGGCGATGTCGTACCCACAGCAACTATTAAAACATTCCCAAACTAGAAACCGTAGATTGATGGCAGCATTCGCGCGAAACTGAAAGCGCGAACCACTGCTTTTAACCAGGGCAAGGTGACCGGAACCATGACTGAATACAAACAGTGAAGCTATTCCCTCCGCAAGGTAATCAACAAAGCTAAGAGTCAGTTTAGAGACAAAGTAGAGTTGCAATTGAACGGCTCAGACACAAGCTGGTATGTGGAAGGGTCTACAGACAATCACGGATTACAAAAAGAAAACCAGCCCCGTCGCGGACCAGGATGTCTTGCTCCCAGTCAGACTAAATAACTTCTGCTCTCTTTGAGGACAATACAGTGCCACGGCCCGCTACCAAAACCTGCGGACTCTCCTTCACTGCAGCCGATGTGAGTAAAACATTTAAACGGGTTAACCCTCGCAAGGCTGTAGGTGCAGACGGCATCCCCAGGTGCGTCCTCGGAGCATGCGCAGACCAGCTGGCTGGTGTGTTTACGGACATATTCAATCAATCTTTATCCCAGTCTGCTGTTCCCACATGCTTTAAGAGGGCCACCATTGTTCCTGTTCCCAAGAAAGCTAAGGTAATTGAGCTAAACGACTACCGCCCCGTAGCACTCACTTCCGTCATCATCAAGTGCTTTGAGACAGTTAAACAGCCACCACTAACATTGAGTGGCTGCTGCCCACATACTGACTCAACTCCAGCTCACTTTAATAATGGAATTGGTGGAAATGTATGTCTAAAATGTATTACTAGCCACCTTAAACAATGCCACTTAATATAATGTTTACCTACCCTACATTACTCATCTCATATGTTTTTGTATATACTGTACTCTATATCATCTACTGCATCTTGCCATCTTTATGTAATACATGTATCACTAGCCACTTTAAACTATGCCACTTTATGTTTACATAACCTGCATTACTCATCTCATATGTATATACTGTACTCGATACCATCTACTGCATCTTGCCTATGCCGTTCTGTACCAACACTTATTCATATATCTTTATGTACATATTCTTTACCCCTTTACACTTGTGTGTATAAGGTAGTAGTTGTGGAATTGTTAGGTTAGATTACTCGTTGGTTATTACTGCATTGTCGGAACTAGAAGTACAAGCATTTCGCTACACTCGCATTAACATCTGCTAACCATGTTTATGTGACAAATAAAATTAGATTAGATCTGATTTGGTCATTATGACCAAACAGTTCTATTTTTGTTTCATCAGACCAGAGGACATTTCTCCAAAAGTACGATCTTTGTTCCCATGTGCAGTTGCAAACCATAGTCTGGCTTTTTTATGGTGGTTTGGAGCAGTGGCTTCCTCCTTGCTGAGCGGCCTTTCAGGTTATGTCGATATAGGACTTGTTTTACTGTGGATATAGATACTTTTGTACCTGTTTCCTCCAGCATCTTCACAAGGCCCTTTGCTGTTGTTCTGGGATTGGTTTGCACTTTTCGCACCAAAGTACGTTTGTCACGCCCTGACCTTAGAGATTATTTTTATGTCTCTATTTTGGTTTGGTCAGGGCGTGTGTTTCTATGATTTTCTATTTTTAGGTTTTGGCCGGGTATGGTTCTCAATCAGGGACAGCTGTCAATCGTTGTCTCTGATTGGGAACCATACTTAGGTACCCTTTTTCCCACCTGTGTTTGTGGGAAGTTAACTTTGTTTGATGGCACATAGCCTTAAGCGTCACGGTTTGTTTTGTATTGTTTATCCTCTCTAGGGTAGGGGGCAGCATTCTGAATTTTGGATGAAAAGCATGCCCAAAGTAAACGGCCTTCTACACGGGCCCAGAAGATATGATATGCTAGTAGATTTGGATAGAAAACACTCTAAAGTTTCCAAAACTGTTAACATAGTGTCTGTGAGTATAACATAACTGATTTGGCAGGTGAAAACCTGAGAAAAATCCATTCAGGAAGTATTTTTTGGGAGGGTTTTGTAGTTTTCTATTCAATGCCATTACAGTATCCATTGACTTAGGACTCAATTTGCAGTTCCTATGCCTTCTACTAGATGTCAACCGTCTTTAGAAATGATTTCAGGCTTGTATTCTTATAAATGAGGGAGTAAGACCAGTCAGAATGAGTGGACCCTACCGTGTCGCAAAGCTTTTTCATGCGCAATCCCAAGAGAGTGCATTTCTTGTTTCCCTTTTATATTGACAACGTTATTGTCCGGTTGAAATATTATAGATCATTCAGACTAAAAACAACCTGAGGATTGAATATAAACATCGTTTGACATGTTTCTATGAACTTTACTGTCACGACTCCGACCGAAGGTGGCTCCCCTTCCCATTCGGGTGGCGCTCGGCGGTCGTCGTCGCCGGCCTACTAGCTGCCACTGATTCTTTCCTCCCCCTCCTTGTCTGTTTATTGGTTACACCTGTTATGCGTTTGTGGTGATTAGTTGGGCTTTATTAGTCAGCCGGCCTGCCTGTTTCTTTGTGCGGGATTGTTTGTTGTAACATTTGTGTATGTTGGAGACGAATGTGTTTGTTCCTGTTTGTGGGTTTTGTTTTAGTCCCCGTGTTTGGGTCATTTGTTTTTTAGCACCCAGTGTTTCGTGGGGTGGCCTATGTTCGCCGTGTGTGCATTAAAGAGCACTACCTTGAACTCTCTGTTTCCTGCGCCTGACTTGACACCCAGATCGTTACATTTACGGTTACAATTTAGATTTTTTTGTCTGCCTGTTTTGACTGCGTTTGAGACTGTGGATTACTGAAGAAAACGCGCAAAAAAAATTGATGTTTTTGGATATAAAGAGACTTTATCGAACAAAAGGAACATTTATTGAGTAAATGAATGTCTTCTGAGTGCCACCATATGAAGATCATCAAAGGTAAGGGATTAATTTTATCTCTATTTCTGAGTTTGGTAACGCTTCTGCTTGGCTTGTTACTGTTTGTAATAATTTGTCTACTGGGCTATGTTCTGGGCTAGATATGTTCTGGGCTAGGTATGCTTTCGCCGAAAAGCATTTTATAAATCTGACACCGTGGTTGGATTAACAAGAAGTTAATCTTTAAACCTATGTAAAATATGTTTTGTTTTCTGAATTCTTATAATGAGCATTTCTGTATTTGAATTTGGCACTCTGCAATCTCACTGGATGTTGGCCAGATGGGACGCTAGCGTCCCACATACCCTAGAGAGGTTATTGTTTTGTCTGCGTCATTTCGATTAAAAGAGAAAATGTACGCTTTCCACGCTGCACCTTGGTCCAGTTCCTTTAACGTCCATGACAACGTTCATCTCTAGGAGACAGAACGCATCTCCTTCCTGAGCGGTATGACGGCTGCGTGGTCCCATGGTGCTTATACTTGCGTACTATTGTTTGTACAGATGAACATGGTACATTCAGGCATTTGGAAATTGCTTCCAAGGATGAACCAGACTTGTGGAGGTCTACAATTTGTTTTCTGAGGTCTTGGCTGATTTCTTTTGATTTTACCAGGATATCAAGCAAAGAGACACTGAGTTTGAAGGTAGGCCTTGAAATACATCCACAGGTACACCTCTAATAGACTCAAATGATGTCAATTAGCCTATCAGAAGCTTCTAAAGTCATTGGAATTGTGATATAGTGAAAAAGTTAGAGGAAGAGGTATCAGATCTGCCCACCAAAGAAGGACTGTAAAACACATACTGTGTGCTGCAGGTGTAAGAAATATATCTGCAAAGGCTGAGCACATGCATACGGTCGCACTTGTGCTCATTGGGGGTTTAGTCAAGGCTTGTCAGTTTGACCCGGAGCACACGGGGTGTATATAGAATATGAGGACAATGGGAGGTTAACAAGAAATTTGTGGAGTGGTTGAAAAACGAGTTTTAACCTCTTGCTTCTACTTGGGACGCTTGCGTCCCAACTAGAGCTCTGGAAATGCAAATGCGCTACGCTAAATGCTAATAGTATTAGTTAAAACTCAAAAGTTCATTAAAATACACATGCAGGGTATCAAATTAAAGCTACACTCGTTGTGAATCCAGGCAACAAGTCAGATTTTTAAAATGCTTTTCGGCGACAGCATGAGAAGCTATTATCTGATAGCATGCACCAATACACTACAACACAAAAGCACAGCAGGGGACGTAAACAAAATAATTAGCATTTCGGCGTTACACAAACCGCACAATAAAATAGAAAACAGTCATTACCTTTCACCATCTTCTTTGTTGGCACTCCTAGATGTCCCATAAACACTATTGGGTCTTTATTTCGATTAAATCGGGCCATATAAAGCCAAGATATCGTTATATGTAGACTGTGTGATAAACGAAAAAAAACAGCGATTTCACCAAGTAACGTCATTTTTTAAAATTCAAAAAGTAGACGATAAACTTTCAAAAAACACTTCGAAATACGTTTGTAATGCTACTTTAGGTATTAGTAAACGTTAATAAGCGATAAAAATCATCCGTAGGCGATGTAAATATCATTAGCTGTCGTCTTGGAAAAAATTTCACGAGAGAGCTCTTCCGGAATGATCTGGGCGGAGACCGGAGGTAAGTGGTGCCCCTGTTTCGGTTCAACCAAGAATCAAAGATGATTCAATTCACAAGACTCTAGACAACATGGGGATGCTGTGGGAGTTGAATGCTCGGTCTTATCTAATTCGGCTCACTGTTAACAATTGCTGGAAGTGGCGCAAGGATATTTATTTCCATTTTCTGTGATCAGGTTTTCCTGCGCTTTCCGATGTAACGCACGTTATGTTATAGCCACAGTCGTGATTTAACCAGTTTTAAAAACGTCAGAGGGTTTCCTATCCACACATTCTAACCATATGAACGTACTATATTCCTGGCATGAGTAGCAGGGCGCTGAAATGTTGCGCGATTTTTAACAAAATGTTCAAAAAAGTAGAGGGTAGGAGCAACTAGTTAATGACTCCAACCTAAGTAAACCTCCGACTTCAACTCTATCTACCCTCTCAGGGGTGTTGTGAATTCTGTGCAGGCCATCTAGACTAAACCGAGAATATTATACAGTAACCTCGAAAATTATTGTCACCCTTGATAAAAATAAACAAAAAAGACAGTATAAAATATATTATACAAATACAGAGCTATTATTGTATGCTGACCCGAATATTACAAAAGTGAATGTTGCCTTTATTCATGTATCCGTGTAATATTGTCATGGGTACATGTTCGTACATGTCCAGACAAGTCCGTACAGGTCTGGACATGTGGTCTTGTCCAAGGTGCTGAAGCCATGACTGTGCGTTTCATTGTTGAACAGGTTCTAGACCAGGTTTTTTTCAAATGTCCAGCAAGACTACTCTGATTCTGAAGAGGAAGTGGAGGATGTGTCAGAAGATGAAGATGGGGAAGAATTACAACCCAGAGCACGATGCATCATCTTCAGAAGAAGAGGAAGAAGAAGAAATCCCTCAAGCTGAAAGAGAGACTTTCATGTCAAAAAACTGCAAAATCAAATGGTCCTCAGTAGCATATCACAACCAGGGCAGGATGGCAGTGCATAAGGGCCCGGAGATGACCCCAGGAAACACAACACATGCCGTTTCCCATGCCCATGACATGGCCTCGTCATTCTACCTGTTCATCACACCGGCAATAGAAAAATCATCCTGGACATGACAAATCTGGAGGGTTTTCAAAAATATGGAGACAGCTGGAAAGGGGTGGATGAGACTGACCTGCTTGCTTACATAGGGCTGCTAATCTTAGCAGGTGTATACAGGTCCCGAGGTGAGGCTGCAGCAAGTCTATGGGATGCAGAGAGTGGAAGGGCGATTTTCCGTGCCAACATGCCACTCAAACTCTTTCACACTTACTCAAGACTGCTATGATTTGATGACTGTGGTTCAAGACCTGCAAGACATGCTGGCAGCCATAAGAGAGGTCTGGGACAAGTGGGTGGAGCGGCTGCCAGCGGCTGCCAGTCCTCTACAACTCAGGGCCTGACGGGACAGTGGATGAGCAACTGTTTCCATTCAGAGGTAGTATATATATATAACAAAAATGATTTTACACTACACACTTCTGTGGCTGTTTTTGTGTGACACTGATACTAATAATTACCGATGATGCTAATCTCTTCTTACCAAAGGTCGTTGTCCTTCCGGCAGTATATGCCCAGCAAGCCAGCAAAATATGGGATCCAGTCATGGGTGGCCTGCGATGCCAAATCCAGCTATGTTTGGAAGATGCTAGTCTACACTGGGAAGCCGACCAGTAGAGGCCCAGAGAAGAACCAGGGGATGCGGGTTGTGCTTGATGTGACAGAGGGACTGAGGGGTTACAATGTCATATGTGACAATTTCTTCACCTCTTATGAACTCGGACAGCAGCTCCTGAAGAGGAGAGTCACCATGGTTGGCACAGTTCGAAAGAACAAGCCTGAGCTCCCCCCTGCACTGCTTGTGTCAAAGGAAAGAGAGGTCTTCTCATCAAAGTTTGCCTTCACGCCCACCACCACTCTAGTTTCCTACCTCCCATAGAAAAACAAGAATGTGTTACTTCTGAGCACACTGCTCACAGAGGCTGAAATTAGCCATCCCCAGGACAGGAAGCCAGCCATGATCCTAGACTTCAACTGCAACAAAGGAGGTGTGGACAACCTAGATAAGGTGATTGGAATGTACAGCTTCAGAAGGATGACTGCCCACTGGCCCCTGGTCATCTTCCACAACATCATTGATGTTTCCTCCTACAATGCCTTTGTGATATGGAGAGAGATCAACCCTAGCTGGTTGCCTCGTAGGCGCAACAAGAGGAGGGTGTTCCTGGAGCAGCTGGGAAAGGCACTTGCAATTCCATTCATCGAAAGAAGGGAGCGTCTCCCCCGCACAGACGCATCTGCAGCAGTTGTGAAAGCTGTTCAGAGGGCTAGATCTCATGATCAACCTGAGGTACCACTAGCCACTGCCCCAGCCACTGCCCCAGCTGGGGCAAGTTAGAGGAAGAGGTATCAGATCTGCCCACCAAAGAAGGACTGTAAAACACATACTGTGTGCTGCAGGTGTAAGAAATATATCTGCAAAGGCTGAGCACATGCATACGGTCACACGTGCTCATTGGGGGTTTAGTCAAGGCTTGTCAGTTTGACCCGGAGCACACGGGGTGTATATAGAATATGAGGACAATGGGAGGTTAACAAGAAATTTGTGGAGTGGTTGAAAAACGAGTTTTAATGACTCCAACCTAAGTAAACCTCCGACTTCAACTCTATCTACCCTCTTAGGGGTGTTGTGAATTCTGTGCAGGCCATCTAGACTAAACCGAGAATATTATACAGTAACCTCCAAAATTATTGTCACCCTTGATAAAAATAAACAAAAAAGACAGTATAAAATATATTATACAAATACAGAGCTATTATTGTATGCTAAAAACAATGAAAATATATTTTTATACCAGTATCATTTCTCAGAGAAAGAGATTTTGTTCAGCAAGTAAAGAAAAAAAAAAAAGATTTGACACCTATTAAATCAAATAAAATTAAATCTGCATTAACATTCTACTTTTATAAATTAATATCAGCATAAAGGCGAAGTTCACCCAAAAACACTTCTGGGCCCTTTACAACACATGCCTGGTTATTTGTCAGTACCCCAGACAGTTTTTAGGTCCAATTCTTGAGTGTTAAGATGTACTGTAGGTAATAAGCTGATTCCACTCCCGCCGTCCCCATAGATACCCGATGCAAAGTCAAAGTCCATCTTAACAATCTCCCAAACACACCGCTCTGGCCTCCTATGACCGCAATTATCCTTGTAATAACTTATTCAACACAATTTTTCTGCTAAAATATTTCAGAAGGCACATTTTTGCCAATGTGATTTTGGAAAGATAGTGGGAACAGAACCGGGTTCAATCGGTCCCCATTGTAGTCAGTGGCCACAAAGTGATCACTCGACACGGTCAACCTCAACTGGTCAATGACTTCAGGTGTCATATCGACACCGTAAACAGGATGTCAGATGGCCTGCAGCCATGCTGGATACAAAGCTCCATCGTGGTCAGTAAAGAGTGGAAATGTGTCATGTATTTGTATCTGACCGGAACGTTATTGCACTTCATTTTGGCCAACGTCACTCAGCTACTGACGTTATTTGCCTAGCCTTACTTTACTTTAGAGGTTAAAAACCACTAGCCTAGCTAGCTAACATCTCTTTGTTTATTTACTTCCTTTCCTTCTGATTTCCTTTCTTCAAGACCAATAGTAAGACACTACTTTGTTCCGCCTTCTTTAATTATTCATCTTAGAACCACAAAGAAGAGTATCTACCCTACTACTGACTATATGGAAGACTTCTGCGCTAGCAGGAAATAGGTCTTTGTTTTTTATCATTTTTACATTAAACAACATGTATTTGGCAATTCAATGCCGAGACACTAATGATTTTTCATGTAACAATAAATACACAGTTTTCTATGCATGTTAGGTAAAATGGGGAATTCAGCATTTTGATATAAAAATACAGAAATCTAAATACTCAAACTATGGACCTAAAAACTCTGTGGGGTACTGACAAACAGGCAGGCAAGTTTTTATAAAGGGCCCAGAAGTGTTTTGGGTGAACTTCTCCTTTAACCTCTTACCTCTACCTGGGACGCTTGCGTCCCAACTAGAGCTCTGGAAATGCAAATGCGCTACGCTAAATGCTAATAGTATTAGTTAAAACTCAAAAGTTCATTAAAATACACATGCAGGGTATCAAATTAAAGCTACACTCGTTGTGAATCCAGGCAACAAGTCAGATTTTTAAAATGCTTTTCGGCGACAGCATGAGAAGCTATTATCTGATAGCATGCACCAATACACTACAACAGAAAAGCACAGCAGGGGACGTAAACAAAATTATTAGCATTTCGGCGTTACACAAACCGCACAATAAAATAGAAAACAGTCATTACCTTTCACCATCTTCTTTGTTGGCACTCCTAGATGTCCCATAAACACTATTGGGTCTTTATTTCGATTAAATCGGGCCATATAAAGCCAAGATATCGTTATATGTAGACTGTGATAAACGAAAAAACAGCGATTTCACAACGTAACGTCATTTTTTAAAATTCAAAAAGTAGACGATAAACTTTCACAAAACACTTCGAAATACGTTTGTAATGCTACTTTAGGTATTAGTAAACGTTAATAAGCGATAAAAATCATCCGTAGGCGATGTACATATCATTAGCTGTCGTCTTGTAAAAAATTTCAGGAGAGAGCTCTTCCGGAATGATCTGGGCGGAGACCGGAGGTACGTCGTGCCCCTCTTTCGGTTCAACCAAGAATCAAAGAGGATTAAATTCACAAGATACTCGACAACATGGGGATGCTGTGGGAGTTGAATGCTCGGTCTTATCTAATTCGGCTCACTGTTAACAATTGCGGTAGTGGCGCAAGGATATTTATTTCCATTTTCTGTGATCAGGTTTTCCTGCGCTTTCCGATGTAACGCACGTTATGTAATAGCCACAGTCGTGATTTAACCAGTTTTAAAAACGTCCGAGGGTTTCCTATACACACATTCTAACCATATGAACGTACTATATTCCTGGCATGAGTAGCAGGGCGCTGAAATGTTGCGCGATTTTTAACAAAATGTTCAAAAAAGTAGAGGGTCGACTGAAGAGGTTAAAGCAGAAATCTGCAGGTCCTGGGGTAGACACTCTAGACCCAAACTGTTACAGACCTACAGTATATCCATCCTGCCCTGCATTTCTAAAATCTTCAAAAGCCAAGTTAACAAACAGATCAGTGTGTCAAATCGGAGGGTCTGCTGTCTGGACCTCTGGCAGTCACTATGGGGGTGCTACAGGGTTCAATTCTCGGGCCGACTCGTTTCTCTGTATATATCAATGATGTCGCTCTTGCTGCTGGTGATTCTCTGATCCACCTCTACACAAACGACATCATTCTGTATACATCTGGCCCTTCTTTGGACACTGTGCTATCAAACCTCCAAACGAGCTTCAATGCCATACAACACTCCTTCCATGGCCTCCAACTGCTTTCACATGCTAGTAAAACTAAGTGCATGCTCTTCAACCGATTGCTGCCTGCACCCTCCCGCCCGACTAGCATCACTACTCTGGACGGTTCTGACTTAGAATATGTGGACAACTTCAAATACCTAGGTGTCTGGTTAGACTGTAAACTCTTCTTCCAGACTCACATTAAGCACCTCCAATCCAAAATTGAAACTAGAATCTGCTTCCTATTTCACAACAAAGCCTCCTTCACTCATGCTGCCAAACATACCCTTGTAAGACTGACTATCATCCTGATCCTTGACTTCGGCGATGTAATTTACAAAATAGCCTCCAACACTCTACTCAGCAAACTGGATGTAGTCTATCACAGTGACATCTGTTTTGTCACCAAAGCCCCATATACTACAGACCACTGTGACCTGTATGCTTTCGTTGGCTGGCTTTCACTACATATTCATCGCCAAACCCACTGGCTCCAGTTCATCTATACGTTTTTGCTAGGTAAATCCCCACCTTATCTCAGCTCACTGGTCACCATAGCAACACCCACCCGTAGCACGCGCTCCAGCAGGTATATTTCACGAGTCATCCCTAAAGGCAACACTTCCTTTGGCCGCCTTTCCTTCCAGTTCTCTGCTGCCAATGACTGGAACGAATTGCAAAAATCACGGAAGCTGGAGTCTTATATCTCCCAGCATCAGCTGTCAGAGCACCTTACTGTACCTGTACACAGCCAATCTGTAAATAGCACACTCAACTACCTCATCCCCATATTGTTACTTATCCTTTTGCTCTTTCGCACCCCGTATCTCTACTTGCATATCTATCTTCACATCTGTCACTCCAGTGTTATTGCTAAATTGTAATTATTTTGCCACTATGGCCTATTTATTTCTTTACCTCCCTACTCTTCTACATTTGCACTGTACACTGTACATAGATTTTTCTATTGTGTTATTGACTGTACATTTGTTTATCTGTGACTCTGTGTTGTTGTTTTTGTCACACTACTTTGCTTTATCTTGGCCAGGTCGCAGTTGTAAATGAGAACTTGTTCTCAACTGGCCTACCTGGTTAAATAAAGGTGAAATAATTTATTATTATTTTATAAAATCCTATGCCGCCCCACTTCTTGTGTAGTGTTTTCACTTTGAACTTAAACAATGGGATTGTGCCCTTAGGCTGGCCTTCTGGGCTAGGTGTGTCTTTACTGTTATACCACCTACCCGGATGACCCTGCTGCCCCAGAGCTGGAGAGGAAGTGAAAGCCACTTGCAACCTAATGCTACAGCCGCCAGAAACAAACAGAGCAGACGAAGCCAACAAGCATCATTCTCTATTCTTGGATCTGCATCAAGCTCGATCCCAAAAGACAAAAATAAGCGAGAAAAAGATGACCAATTCATAAACCGGATAAACATTGGAATACATTTTGAATGGTGGAAGAGTGATGGTGAAATGGCCACAGTTCTGATATACTGGTAACATTAGGTAAGTGTTGGTTTGCGTTTTTAGCCTGCTAGCTACGGTAGCTGCTAACCTTTGTTCAATGTTCAGGCTAGCTAAAAAGCCTACTTAGCAACCTATGCGCATAACGATGGTGACAGGTGTGCACCATAACGCACATGACAGTATCCCCTTGCTAACATCTTATGTATTCTGACTGTTTTCTACTCAAAGGAATCTAATGATAGCAACATATAGCTATACTGCTTAAACCCCACAAGATGCTCAATGTCTTTATTTCATCTAGCTAACATTTGCTAGCTAAAGCTAGATATGCAGATTGTTGACATGATTGTCTATTTTTTTTGTAGATTATAATGCTAGCTAGCTAGGTCGATAGCGTTTTCGGCCCAGGACCACCCCAAAAAATGCATCTACTATTTATGAAATTTGGTACAGTAGCATCACATAAACATGTATTTCTCAGGGAAATACTGGTGGAGACGGTCTGATTTTGAGGGAACCTGAGGCTGTAAAAGTTGTGGTTATGCAAACCCTAACACTAAGAGGTAATAAATGCTGTATGCATTTTGTGTTCTGCTTAGTGATTAAATAATTGTTTTGATGGTAATCGACTAAAATAGTTAGCTATGTTTGCCTGTTCAGCACATTGCCTGCCTGTAATGATGTACGCTGAGAGTCAGGAAGCAAGTTCAGGGAGTGAGTGTTTTAATAAATAAACATAACATAATACAAAACATGAAAACACGAACAACGCACAGACATGATACAGAAACAATAACGCCTGTGGAAGGAACCAAAGGGAGTGACATATTTGGGCAGGTAATCAAGGAGGTGATGGAGTCGAGGTGAGTGTCATAATGCGCTGAAGCGCATAACGATGGTGACAGGTGTGCACCATAACGAGCAGCCTGGTGACCTGAGGCCGGAGAGGGAGCGCACATGACAGTATCCCCTCCTGGACGCGCGGCTCCAGCCGCAGGATGCTGACCAAGATGACAATCCTGAGGATCAGGAGTGGACTGGTCACCTCTGCTAAGGTGCGGGAACCTGTCGATCCAGCTGAGGCGCGGGAGCATAGCAACCTAGAGCGGCGGAGAGAGAGAGAGCATACGTGACAGTACCCCCTCCCTGGCGCGTTCGGCTCCAGCATACGTGACAGTACCCCCTCCCTGGCGCGTTCGGCTCCAGCATACGTGACAGTACCCCCTCCCTGGCGCGTTCGGCTCCAGCCACAGGACTCCAACCACAGGGACATATCCAGGGGATCAGGAATGGATCGGTCGCCTCCGCTGAGGCACAGAAACCTCATGAACCGGCTGAGGCGTGAGAGCCTGATGAGCCGGCTGAGGCGTGAGAGCCTGATGAGTCGGCTGAGACCTCCCCAGTTGCCTCGGTCGAGGCACGGGTAACCTGTTCACCCAGCTGAGGCATGGGAACCTGTTCACCCAGCTGAGGCACGGGAACCTGTTCACCCAGCTGAGGCACGGGAACTTGTTCACCCAGCTGAGGCACGGGAACTTGTTCAACCAGCTGAGGCACAGGAACTTGTTCACCCAACTGAGGCACGGGAGCCTATCGAGCCCGCTGAGGCATGGGAGCCTATCAAGCCCGCTGAGGCATGGGAGCCTATCGAGCCCGCTGAGGCATGGGAGCCTATCGAGCCCGCTGAGGCATGGGAGCATATCGAGCCCGCTGAGGCATGGGAACCTATCGAGCCCGCTGAGGCATGGGAACCTATCGAGCCCGCTGAGGCATGGGAGCCTATCGAGCCCGCTGAGGCATGGGAGCCTATCGAGCCCGCTGAGGCATGGGAGCCTATCGAGCCCGCTGAGGCATGGGAACCTATCGAGCCCGCTGAGGCATGGGAGCGTATCGAGCCCGCTGAGGCATGGGAGCGTATCGAGCCCGCTGAGGCATGGGAACCTATCGAGCCCGCTGAGGCATGGGAGCGTATCGAGCCCGCTGAGGCATGGGAGCCTATCAAGCCAGCAAAAAGCACTCCCTGATGCTTCCCTTAGGTGAGGCATCATTCTGTAACGATGTGCGCTGAGAGTCAGAAAGCAAGTTCAGGGAGTGAGTGTTAATAAATAAACGTAACATAATACAAAACAAGAAAACATGAACAACGCACAGACATGACACAGAAACAGAAACAATGACGCCTGTGGAATGAACCAAAGGGAGTGACATATATAGGGCAGGTAATAAAGGAGGTAATGGAGTCCAGGTGAGTGTCATAACGCGCTGATGCGCGTAACAATAGTGACAGGTGTGCGCCATAACGAGCAGCCTGGTGACCTAGAGTCCGGAAAGGGAGCACACGTGACACGGCCTATATACAGCATTGATTCCTACCTAGTGTTAACTAAAGGAAAAGGGAAAGGGGGATACCTAGTCAATTGTCCAACTGAATGTATTCAACTGAAATGTGTCTTCCGCATTTAACCCAACCCCTCTGAATCAGAGAGGTGCGGGGGGCTGCCTTCATCAACTACCCACCAGAACGAATGAATTAATAGCCAGTGTGGGCAGTCAAGTAAACAATGTCTCATCTTGATGACATATTGGTGGACTATAGGTCAAGTCATAGGAAGGCAACATTAACATTCGCAACATTAGCACCTCCTATTCCATCCATATTATGATACCAAAATCAATATTTAGTTGGCATATGTACAGGACACAGTTGGGGTGAATACGGAAATACGACAAAACCATTTTTCCCATTGAGCAACAATACAAACTACATCATGGTGTCATATTTGCATTTTTCACCCACTCAATTTCTCTACAGTATTTATCCAGGCCTGTGTTTTTTCGAAGTGATTGTTCTGTCATGGTTCTTCCTGCCTCAGCTGTTTCAGTCTACTCATGCTTTATTGACTGGTAGTAGAGAGCGTGGAGACAGTTTTCTCCCTCATGGCATTGGCATGCACATAGCATGGAACATACTCTCTAAACTCTTATTGAAATATTCAAAACTATCCTCTTTAATTGTGAATAATAGCATAAGGAATAGAATCAGTATAACAAATCCCTACTTCACCAATTATACTGGCGTAAATTTGCTTCAATACGAACAGAAGGAGCAAGAAATAATTGTGTACGTGTTGAGTGTGTGTGCATATGTGTGTGTACTTATGTGTGTGTGTGCATATGTGTGTGTGTGCATATGTGTGTGTGTGTGTGTGTGTGTGCATGTGTGTGTGTGTGTGTGTGTGTGTGTGTGTGTGTGTGTGTGTGTGTGTGTGTGTGTGTGTGTGTGTGTGTGTATGTGTGTGCGTGCATGCGTGTATGTGTAAGTGTACTTTTGTGTGTCCAACCTAAGCCCAGGGCAGTTGTTTTCTCCTGACCTCTTGTGTTTGGTAGAGAGAGCGAGAGATGCAGATTTATTGGAAGAATAACAAGATGTGAATACATCCGTATCAGTCTGGTCTTGGGCTCCTTATCGAGGTGAGTCTCACACAATACAGCTGCTCTGGGAAACTGTCTGTCTGGGAGACTAATGGGGAGACACAACAGAAAGGTTTAACTCATAAAATCCCAAGTTATTCTGTATGTTTTGACTTGATGAATCTGTTGTCTCTCATTGAAACACGTTACTTCTCTGTTTTCTTTTATTAAATGGATGTTTGATATTCATGGTGTTAAGATTCATTTTATGCATTTTATCTGTGGAAATGTATCATTCTATCAACATGTACATTTATGCAGCGAGACTAAAGAGAAAAGGAGCATATTTTTCAAGACTTTGTGCCAGCCCCCTCTGCTCTCCTTCCCTCCCCTCCACCCTCCACATGCCCACAAACATGCACGCCCGCAAACACGATATGTTTGTGTGTTTACAGTAAGAGTGGAACTCTCAGCGGAGACCTAAAGATAAACAAGTGGTAAAGAGAAAAGAGACGTAACAGGAAGCCGTGGAAAAACATGGCGACTCACTCACAGGTGTTCCAGAGGGAGAAATGTCCAACATCTCAGGGCTCGTTTGATAGAAACATTCTGTAAACACACACAGACACACTGAACCTCTGCCCTCAAACTCCTCCTCTTCCCCTCAATCACCACACATCTAAATAGCTCTCTCCACTTCCCTGCTCTCCCTATCCCCCTCAGCAAGGACGAGTTCGGTAGTAATAAATGAACATGCTGAGGAACTTCAGATGATGTCCTAATATACTTCCGACAGTACTGGACGGCAATTAGAAAAAGGAAAAATAACAAGAGCGAGAGGGAGAAAGAAAGAAAGAAAGAAAGAAAGAAAGAAAGAAAGAAAGAAAGAAAGAAAGAAAGAAAGAAAGAAAGAACGAAAGAAAGAAAGAAAGAAAGAAAAAGAGAGGAGGGGAGAATCAACTGAAAATGATGGAGGGCCAAAGAACCTCTCCACATATGAGATGCGTTGGAAATTAGATTTTCAGTTTCCAATGAATTTGTAGCCAGTGCTTCCCAGCCATAGGCATAATAAATGACCTGGATGTTAATGTGTTGTGATTCCTTTCTTTTCCCCTTTAGTTCCTCAAACAGCATATTGACTTTTTCGGCTGTGTTTATTAGAATCTGTCATTATCTTGACATTTCGCAGAGGCTTTGCGGCTTATTGGAATCCCAGAGTGCTCTGACTCGTTGTCTTCGAAAGGAGGGAATGAGGAAATCTTCCTGGAGAAATAAAAGTCCTTCAGAAAGCCTAACAATGCTAGACGGCTACACGTCTTATTGTCATTTGAAAATACAACTGTGGATTATATTCTACCATTACGGTGTATGGCAAGATGAGGAAAACAATTTATTAGGCATGTGTTGATGCTCTACTGTTATTGAACTACCACGTTTTGTGAGCTTTTGGTTTACTTCTTTAACCAAATAGCCTACCAAGCTTCTACCATATTATTTACTACTCATATCACAACAGACCGGTTTGATGTTGAGGAAATATTGGAAATAGGGAAAGTGTTGAAGGACACATGGAACAGTGAACAGACAGTAGAATATCCAGAGTCTGTCTCAGACAACATATCCGTCCTGTGGTTAAAAGGCTAAGGGTTGAAATTTACAGCTGCCCTGCCAATTTAGCTCCTCTATAAGAAGACAAAAGACTGCCTTACAAACGTCAATTGATTTGGGATTCATGTATGCCTGTAGGAAGATATGTGGCATCGTAACAATATTGTACATCACATAGAATTGTTACAATATTGTAAATAACATGCAAAATCACACTAATCACACACTTGCAAGGCAAGTTCAAGGTTAATAAGTCACAATGTTGGCGTGGGTTTTATAGCACATTTTCAGAATTTAATATCTCTCTCTCTCTCTCGCTCTGTTAATCCTCCCAGTCCGATGCCACCATTCCAACAGGAGAGGGATGTATGCAGCATAATAACTATTTCTACAGTCGATCACCCAGCCACTATTCCCATCTGAAACAAAGAAAACAAATATTAAATAAATAAAACAAGGCCTTCAATTAAAGTGGAATCAGAACAGCGTTGTCAGTCAGCTTTTCCCTGGATTAGGTCTGGTGCGACTCACAGCTCCCTCGTCGTTTCCTCTCGCCTCTGTCTCTGCCACAGAACGTGCGGTAGCATTACGTGAGAAGCATAACAGGCTAAAGCCCTCACGTTGGGCCTGTTTTTATGAGCTGGCTTGTCAGGGGGATCAGGGCATTTACTGTGTTAAAGCATCCTCAGAATGTCTGATCAGACAGGCTCCAATTTGAGATGGGATGCATTATCACACAAAAACACACACACACACACACTGGATCTGCTACTGTAACGACCATCTTGGAACAATGGGGAAGAGATCTTTGGAACGATCTGGCCAGGGAAATTAGGAGTAGGGAAACTGTATTGGATTTGTATTAATGCCCATTGTGTATGTCACCCGTACATTATCAATGGGCCGCGCGGTGCATTCTGGGTGATTCTGGGACAAGGAGTGCCATCCTTCAAGGAGTAAATGGGAGTCAATTGGGTAATTAACTTTTTCTCTATAGTATCGTATAGCTTTGAAACATACTTTCAAGGACAATAGGCATGCTTTTTTACTAATACCCTGACTTTTAGAAGGGATTGCGTGACAATTAGCTTAGCAATTGCCTGACGCAGCATGACAACGTGAACACGATTGGTCGACAGTCTGCTGGGCGGGGAGTTAAACATTCCTCCATTTATTGGCAGTTGAGATTCCCATCTCCTAATTTCTTAGTATCCCTGGTCAGGCCCTGTTTTAGGGATTTGGGGTAGTTTTAGAGGACTTCTATCATGTGTGTGTATGTGTCAGTGGAGGCTCCTCAAAGGAGGAAGAGGAGGACCATCCTTCTCAGTGAATTTCATAAAACATGTAAATAGTAAAACATACAAAAAGTTATCCTTTTTAGATAAAGTTATACTAAATATATTCACATCACCAAATAATTCCATAGACTTACACAGTAATTATGGCAACTTCCAGAGAACCTCCTCCAACCTATCAGAGCTCTTGCAGCATGAACTAACATGTTGTCCACCCAATCAAAGGATCAGAGAATTACTCTAGTACTGAATGAGGTACTGAATCTAGAACTGAAATCTAGTACTGAAAGCATAAGCTACAGCTAGGTAGAACTGCAGTGCATACAATGTGGGGAGTAGTTGACTCAAAAAGAAAGAAAGAGAATAGTTGGAGAAGCAAGAGAGAGGGAGAGAGAGTGAGCTAGCTATATTTCATTGTATTTTTTCACTTTGACTTCCTTAGCTAGAGAATGCAGCTAGCTAGTTTAGTCTCTGACAGAGAGGGAAACTATGTTAGCTAGCTGTCTATGGCTATCCAACACTGGAACTCTTCCAAGTTAATTTATTGCCACCGGGGCTTGCCGGTGTAACTGCTAAACTGCTTGCTGACTGTACACAGTACTGCATGATTGTAGGTTTACTAATATGCGTGTTCTAGTAGCTATGTTGACTATGACATTAGCTAATGTAGTGACAACGATGTAAGTTGTGGGTAAATCAAATCAAATCAAATCCATTTTTATATAGCCCTTCGTACATCAGCTGATATCTCAAAGTGCTGTACAGAAACCCAGCCTAAAACCCCAAACAGCAAGCAATGCAGGTGGCTAGGAAAAACTAGAAAAAAACTAGAAGCACGGTGGCTAGGAAAAACTCCCTAGAAATGCCAAAACCTAGGAAGAAACCTCGAGAGGAACCAGGCTATGTGGGGTGGCCAGTCCTCTTCTGGCTGTGCCGGGTGGAGATTATAACAGAACATGGCCAAGATGTTCAAATGTTCATAAATGACCAGCATGGTCAAATAATAATAATCACAGGCAGAACAGTTGAAACTGGAGCAGCAGCACGGCCAGGTGGACTGGGGACAGCAAGGAGTCATCATGTCAGGTAGTCCTGAGGCATAGTCCTAGGGCTCAGGTCCTCCGAGAGAGAGAAAGAAAGAAAGAGATAAAGAGAGAATTAGAGAGGGCATACTTAAATTCACACAGGACACCGGATAGGACAGAAGAAGTACTCCAGATATAACAAACTGACCCTAGCCCCCCGACACATAAACTACTGCAGCATAAATACTGGAGGCTGAGACAGGAGGGGCTAGGAGACACTGTGGCCCCATCCGAGGACACTCCCGGACAGGGCCAAATAGGAAGGATATAACCCCACCCACTTTGCCAAAGCACAGCCCCCACACCACTAGAGGGATATCTTCAACCACCAACTTACCATCCTGAAACAAGGCCGAGTATAGCCCACAAAGATCTCCGCCACGGCACAACCCAAGGGGGGGCGCCAACCCAGACGCGTAGAGGGTAGTGTTTATGATACGAAGGTTTGGGAAAAGGTGAGAAGTGAGAGCCCTTTGATGCGAGAAGGAATAACACAACAATCAAAGCGATCATGTTGTTTGTATGTGGCTGCTATGAAAGTGAACTGTGTTTGCGGTTGATCAGGGGTGTGTTCATTGCGCCGATTCTGTTGAAAAACGTTTCTTATACGGAAGCAAACAGAACGAAACTAGGATAAACACACCTGAATTTGTCCAATAGAAACTCTTGTTTGCAACTGTTGGACTAATGATTACACCTTAGATCAGCTAGATGCAGGAAAGATTGTGCACGGTGGTATTGAATGTGTCAGTGTCTGTCACCTTGATTACTCAAATTTGTCTCGACCTGTGCACCTAAGTTGTAAACTTTAATTCATAGGCTAGGTTGTAGCATCCACATAATGGGTATAGGGAAATTTTGAGTATCCTGTAGTAGCCTAAACCTATCGCTATTACACTGAGCTGGGTGAATGGAATATGAATGACAGTCATCCAATATGCTGTAATAGAAAAAAAGGCCATGCTCATAAAAAAACTAAAAACTTCCACTGGTGTGTAAATATCTGACATGCATTACTCCTGATGTTATTATGTATCTCATATCAGTTAGAATATGTACATTATCTTGTGACACATGACAACACAGTCATATACGACCACGTAATCACACAAGGTTATCCCTTTACTTTAGTCATGACAGGCCCACAGAAACAAACTCTGTGAACAAACAACTTCCGTATCTCTAACTGCTCAGCTCCTCTCTCTCTCTCTCTCTCTCTTTCTCTCTATCTCTCTCTGCCGCCCCAACACCCCACTGTGCCCCCTCCCAACAGATATCTATATTTCATAGGGATTCTCTGAATTAGGTGGAACACTGTTGCTATCGGCAACTCCCACCGTGGGAAATACCAGGAGATACGCTCCTCCCAGGTTGCAAGGAAGAGGGTTTTAATAATTAAACAAACAGGAGCACAACAGGAGCTAAACAGAACAGCAGCCTCTAGCCACAGGCCCAACATCAGCATGGCACCATGCTACTGTGTTCTCTCCTTCCTTTCCACATCTGCCTGCCTCTGCCGGAAGTGTTGGCCCACTCATCGTTTTGTTGCGTTATGAATCGCTGTGCTAATTGTTTTTTATTAATAACACTGCCTCTACTCTAGCGTATTCTTCAGTTCTAGAGGGGCTTACAGTATCAGGTTTGACATGTGTTCGGATGCTTCACAGCAAATTGTCCAGTGTTGAATCAACACTGAGAGTAGGGTCACAAAGGGACGGATACTTTCCGGTAAATATTTTCCATGGCAAGTTAAGCCCTGGAATTTGGTGAATTTTGCTAAAATTCATTAAAAAAGTCAGCTTATAACAGTGAACCTTTTTTTGTGGGATGAACATAAGGCAATTCTAGGTCTTGTGGCATATTTTGGTTAAACTATCCCCAATTCAATGGAATCCTCTACATGCACAGTGCATTCTTCAATCACATGCACAGTGCATTCTTCCATTACATGCACAGTGCATTCTTCCATCACATGCACAGTGCATTCTTCCATCACATGCACAGTGCACTCTTCCATCACATGCACAGTGCATTCTTCCATCACATGCACAGTGCATTCTTCCATCACATGCACAGTGCACTCTTCCATCACATGTATAGCTGATTCTCAAGATCTTGCATTCTAATGAGATGCTATTGAGCCCATACTACTACACTGTCTGAGCCAAGGACTACATGCTTTCTGGTAAGTTTTGATTACAATACTGGGTGGGTTGAATATATTTTATATGACATACAAGATTTTTTGTTAAGTAGTAAATAGTAGCCTACAGCAAAGTGTGTTTAAATCATTTTTAACTTGTTAACTATTTCACCTGTTTCATTTGAAAACATTTATCTTACAAAGGAGTTGTTTAATCTAACCGCTTAACTATTTATCTGTACATGGAATTGAATTTGTTTTTTTAACTCATTTTTTTCAAATCTTTACAGAAAAAAGCTTTTCCTTCTACATTAGCTGCAGTGAAATGTCTCCACACATCAGATAGTACATCTGATGTGTGGAGACATTTCACTGCAGCTAATGTGAGAAAAAGCGGTGTACATTTGCAAACATTGTGCTAAATCATATGTGAAGAATGCAACAAAGATGCAGAATCATCTGGCCAGGTGCATAAAGTTCCCTCAGCGCTCACAACAAGCAACCTAGGACAAAAGTCCCTCTACTTCTATTCGAGGTGAAAATTATGAATTAGACACCTTATTGATAGCAACAGCACATGGTCCTCCAGGAATCAGAAGTTTGTTTGACTCAATGGAGGAATGCAGTCAGAGAAATGCTGATGAATGTCTTGCTCGAGCTGTGTATGCAACTGGTTCACCTCTGATGTTCACAGGCAATGTGTATTGGAAGAGAATTCTGAATGTTCTTCGCCCAGCACACACCCCTCCAACCAGACATGCTTTATCTACTAATTTCCTGGATGCAGAGTTCTTCGCCCAGCATACACCCCTCCAACCAGACATGCTTTATCTACTAATTTCCTGGATGCAGACTGTATTGCAATCATCTCTGGTGGGTGGTCAAATGTTTGTGGGCAAGGAATAATTAACTACATTATCTCCACCCCTCAACCAGTACTCTAAAAGAACACAGACACAAGGGACAACAGACACACTGGTCTCTACATTGCAGATGAGCTGAAGGCAGTCATCAATGACATTGGACAACAGAAGGTATTTTCACTGGTGATAGACAATGCTGCGAACATGAAGGCTGCTTGGTCTAAAGTGGAGGAGTTCTACCCTCACGTCACACCCATTGGCTGTGCTGCTCATGCATTGTATCTGCTCTTCAAGGACATCATGGCACTGAACATAGTGGATGCACTCTACAAGAGAGTCAAGGAAATGGTTATGGTTCAATAAGTTATATCATCAATGATTCATCAAGTTATAGCAGCAATCTACCTCACCAAGCAAGGTGAGAAGAATAAGAGCACCACATTGAAGCTGCCCAGCAACACCTGTTGGGGTGGTGTTGTCATCATGTTTGACAGTCTCCTGGAGGGGAATGAGTCTCTCCAAGAAATGGCCATATCACAGTCTGCCGATGTGGACAGCACCATCAAGAGGATTCTCCTGGATGATGTATTTTGGGAGAGAGTAGTAAGCAGCCTGAAACTACTGAAACCTATAGCAGTAGCAATTGCACAGATTTAGGGAGACAATGCCATCCTGTCTGACGTTCAGCCTCTGCTTTCAGATGTAAGAGAAGAAATCCATACTGCCCTGCCAACTTCACTGTTGCTCCAAGCAGAGGAAACGGCAGTTCTGAAATACGTCAAAAAGCATGAAGACCTCTGACTGAAGCCCATACATGCCACACCGTACATGTTGGACCCCAAGTATGCTGGCAAGAGCAGCATGTCTGGTGCAGAGATCTACAAGGCCTATGGGGTCATCACTACCGTGTCTCTTCACCTTGGGCTGGATGAGGGCAAGATTCTTGGCAGTCTGGCGAAGTACACTTCCAAGCAAGGGCTTTAGGATGGAGATGCAATATGGCAGTCGTGCCAACATATCTCATCAGCCACCTGGTGGAAGGGAGTTTGTGGATCTGAGGCTCTTTCCCCTGTTGCCTCCATCATCCTCCAAATCCCACCAACATCAGCCGCCTCAGAGCTCAACTGGTCCTTGTTTGGGAACACACACACCAAAGCACGCAACAGGTTGACCAATTGAAGAATTGGTGGACATCCGGGCAAATTTCAGGCTTTTTGAGTCTGACAAACTAGCCATCCTCAACAAGGTTGGAAAGTGACAGTGAAGATGAGGCCTCAGAGTCTGATTTTCAAGAGGTGGACATTGCGGAGGTCCAGGGTGAAGACATGGAAGCCTGAGAGGAAGACAACCAAAGCTTTAGTTTCTAGACTATTGTTTTACATATGTATATTGACAACGTTTTTGGGAGATGTGATGGATCATTGTGGATCATTCAATATTCTCTTTCTTTTCTTGTTCAGTGAAATCATCCCATGTGAAGAATCAACTCATTTAATTAAAGTTAAATTCGTAATTAAATAGTTTGCAATTATGTATATTTATGATAAGGTAAAAGGTTTATGTTTCTGTCTCCATATTATATGGTAAATATATCCAATGCAAAAAACATCGACATTTAAATGGTATTAATATTAATTTGAACATATTTACGTTAATTCCAAAATATTCCCATGAATTCCCACGGAAAGTTTCCACCTATGAATATTCTCCAAAATGTGTATTAAATGTAACACTGTTCCAGTGTCTATACGGGGCCACACGTGTTAAAATAATACTTTGCTTAGTGCTGAAGCTGTTACACTTTCTCAGTGTCAGTAAATAAACAGCTGTAGTGTTACAGAAACTCAATTTCTGGTGTTGTTTTAACACTGTGTGGTGTAAAGCCTAATTTGCATATGCCACAGTGTCTTTCCATTTTGAGTGAAATGTAAAGGTACAACCCATGACTTTATTTCTTAGTGACAGAAATATGGTTATTGAATCCGTTCATATTCAGACCTACTACCATACCCCGTTCAAATGCACTCTGAATGGCACAATTCATGTCTCAATTGTCTCAAGGCTTAAAAATACTTATTTTACCTGATTCCTCTCCTTCATCTAAACTAATTGAAGTGGATTTACCAAGTGACACCAATAAGGGATCATAGCTTTCACCTGGATTCACCTGGTCAGTCTATGTCATGGAAAGAGCAGGCGTTCCTAATGTTTTGTCTACTCAGTGTATAAACAGTTTATATAGACATCCACAGACTCATATAGAGATTAGCTTAAACATATATAATATGGCCTTACTTTGAAGGCCTAGTTTGACCCTAACACAGTGGTCTGAAACTCCTGGCTTACAAGCGACATCAGGTTGTCACACCCTGATCTGTTTCACCTGTCTTTGTGCTTGTCTCCACCCCCCACCAGGCATATCCCATCTCCCCCCATTATCCCCTGTGTATTTCTACCTGCGTTTTCTGTTTGTCTATTTGTCTGTTGCCAGTTTGTCTTGTCTCATCAAGCCTTGTTTTCCGCACTCCTGTTTTCTCTAGTCCCTGTTTTATAGTCCTCCTGGTTCCCGACCAGTTCTGCCTGCCCTGACCCTGAGCCCGCCTGCCATACCATTCTGCCTGCCCTAACCCCGAGCCTGCCTGCCGTCCTGTACCTATCTGACTCTGATCCTGTTACGAACCTCTGCCTGTCCTCAATCTGCCCTGTGGTTTAATAAACTACTCTGTGTATTGAACCTTCCGTCTCCTGTGTCTGCATCTGGGTCATATCCTGAGTTGTGTTAGTATGAACTGGCCCTGACTGACCCAGCAGACTCGGACCAGCTCCGCAATGCTGTATCCTACCAAGGAGCCACTATTGGAAGATGCGAGGAGTTACTTCAAAACCTTATGGAACGACTCTACAACTTGGCAGAACACCACGACCGCACATTCAATGCATTGCTGGAGCAATTACTCAGATATTTTACTAGGCAGCAAGCCTGTATGGTAACCCCCCAGACTCTCAGTAATCCCGCTACCAGCAGCACTTCTTCCCAGTCCATCCCGGGCTTCCTGAGAATGCTGCTTACCTCCTCCGGAGCGCTACTCTGGAGATCCAGGAACCTGCCGAGCGTTTCTCTCCCAGTGCTCCCTCATCTTCGAGCTGCAGCCCTGTTCGTTTCCCTTGGATTGCTCAAAGATAGCGCATCTTATAACGCTGATGTCAGGGAGGGCTCTTGCCTGGGCGACAGTGGTGTGGGTGCAACAATCCAACATTTGCCTCAGTCTGGAGGAGTTCATTGCGGAGGTTAGGAAGGTGTTCGATTTTCCGTTGTCCAGGAGAGAGGCTGCTCGGAAGCTACTCCAACTGCATCAAAACTCCCGTAGTGCGTCAAAAACTCTAGTAGTCGGGTAGAGGGTGCCTGGAACCCAGAATCTCTTTTCGACATGTTCCTTCATGGATTATCGTTGGAGGTTAAAGACGAGCTCGCAGCCCGGGAGCTTCCCATCGACCTCGACTCTCACATAGCCTTAACCCTACAGATCGATGGGCGTCTATGGGAAGAGGAGGTCTGTTCCCAGTCACGCTCGCTCGTTCACTGCTCCCACCTTGTCTCCAAGGAATGCCGGAAGTTCCCGACGCCCACCTTACCGAGAGAATCCGATGTCACCCAAGTTCCCATGGGAATCACCAAGGACTTTCTTGGACCCCGGGCGGTAGGATAAAGTTAAATTGATACGGGTGAATAACAGGGCCCAGCGAGCCTGCCTAGAGTTGAGAGTTGAGGCGCTTGGCTGTGCGGAGATATTGCAGGTTTTTATGGTCAGTCCACACTAAGAATGGGTGTTCCGCCCCCTCCAACCAGTGCCTCCACTCCTCCATTGCCATTTTGACGGTGAGGAGTTCTCGATGTCCCACATCATAGTTCCTCTCAGCAGATTTTGCTGCACAGTGTAATTCCTATTAGAATCCAGCCATAGTTAGGATGTCACCGACAACCTGCATTCACAATGGCTGTCAAGTTTAGGAACATTGATAAAGGAGACTACCTAATCAATCATTATACATGAAAATGATGGCTGTGATGTTGATGGGAATGGTTTACTCTGACAAAAGCACTCTCTCACACTCAACTGTGGTTATTAAGACAAACAGTGGGGTTCCTTTACACCACTAACTTTGTTTAACTCTTACAGTGTTCATTTACCTCCTGAATCAACACTGTGTGTGTTATGGCCCAGGTTAACCAGTGCTGACATTATTATCGCTGCTGCAGCTCAGCTAAACAAACTGTCTGAGCTTTTAATAACCAGCATTGAGCACACACACACACACACACACACACACACACACACACACACACACACACACACACACACACACACACACACACACACACACACACACACACACACACACACACACACACACACACACACACACACACACAGAGGAGAGCACATGGGGGTTTTGTCCGTTTTCTCTTTCTTCTCATAGTGTTTGATCTAATAGAGAGAGTGAGGACCCTCCGCTTACCATGGGGCCATACTCAGTCCTGTCCCCCTTCACTAACACACACAGTCCCCCTTGTCTCTAGTGTCAGAATCCATAACCCAGCTCTGATTCAGGTCACTGACAGCATGCTGTGGTGTATCATATTTATCATCATCACTGGATTCATGGTGGATATTGACCAACAGTCAAGCTGGGAGACCACAGAGACTGTAATCAATATTGTGGGCCAGATACAGCTACATGTTGTCAGGCAGAAGGCCTCAGAGTCAACTGGCCTCGTTAAAAAAACCATTTTTATTTCAGAATTGAAGTTGAGTAGTTTGAAGCATAGTCTTTTTATGGGACCAGTACGCTGCTTATATGTGTGCACGTCATTGAGCGAGTGAGGGGAATGGAACATTTTAAGATGTTAGAAAGATACACTCTTTCTCCCTTTCTCTCCCTCTGGCTCTCTTTCTTCAGTTCCCCTCAAACAGTTGCCCTGGCAAGGATAGGTTGCCTGAGGGGGAGCGTATCAAATCTGCAAAGGGATTTTCTCCCCACACAGAGGGAACCGAGAAAAAGAACTCTGTCGTTTCTATTAGTCTGTTGTTTGTCACCAACGGGTGTAAGGGTGTTTTTGTGTGATGGCAGTTTAGAGAGGCTGTTTCAAATGTGAGACTGAAATTGTGTCATCGTCATGGTGACTGAGTCGGTGACTAGGCAACATCAAACTCCTGAGAATTCTCCAAAAAATGGTCACCGTGACAACACTATGGTTACAGGATCTTGGAACTGTTGGGCACCGTTGGAGTGTTAAACAATTGGATTATGATTAAATTCTTTTCATAGCATTAGATTTTATGAGAATTTTTTTGTTCTTTGAATGTCTATTCATATCTAAAAAAAAAGCTGCAACTTGTAGATAAGGGAAAGTTATTTTGGACAAAAAAGTAAACAAATCACTGACTGTTGTTTCGATTTGAGTACAAGTAGTACACCGGGACTAAAGTGAAACTGAAGCGTAAATAGTGCCACTGCAACTGAGTAGCACCGTGTATCACCTGTGGCAGACAGCTGTAAACCAAGAAAACCCATCTCCAGGTGTTCTTGGTTGACTCACTGGAAGGCGACTGGAACCACCAGCCTTTTCAGAGCCAATATGGCACCTTGTCCTAGAATTCCAAGGTCTTTATCTCAAACCAAGGCTTCTGACTCAGTTTGTCTGGCAGCTTATCAGGAAGAGATACAGTTGCTGTACCGGTATGATTGGTTGGCTCAACTTTTCACCTTGAAGAAGGCACAGTGATGCCGAAACATTGGTGGTTTACCCAATAAATTACCGGGATCTTGTAAAGAGTATACAACTCTCTTTACGTATTTTTATTGGTTTACCTTTCAAAGGAAGGTGTTGGAAAAAATAATGACACTCCCTCACAACCTTTAAACAATGCTTGAATAAAGATTGGGAAAAAAGTTGTTTGCTTTTCCATTGTTTGGTTGGTAGCGTTTGCTGAGTGTGGTAATGAGTATGATCTTACTGGAAGCCTTGTGTGTATTCACAAGACTAGTTGTGGTAGCTTGTGGTCAATGACATGTTCAGACCGTAGGCGTTGACGATTACCGCGTGTCGTGTGACATCAGAGCGCTTTGGCATCGATTGCATCAGTTCCACTAGTTTCTGGTCCCCCTTTTGTTTTGGGATAACTGTGTTGTGAACTCTCAGGTGATTATTCAGATACATCATTGACATCCCGAGGTAGAGGATGCCCAAAGCAGACACCTCTGAAACACTACCAGACAACACTACCAGACTGCTTCTGCAGTGAGGCACAGTGACCAGCCATATAGTAAGAGGTTTGGGAGAGTAGGAACGCTGGAGAGAGATAGACAAAAGAGGGCGAGAGAGAAAAAAAGTGTTAGAGGCAGCAAGTGGGAGAGTAAAAGAGAGAGAGAGAGAGAGTGACTGAATGAGTGGGGCTTTAGAGCGAGATTAGAGTGTGTGTGTGTCTGTGCGTGTGAGTGTGTCTGTGTGTCTAAGAGAGAGAGGGAGAGAGTGGGAGAGGCCATTCCCAAGAGGTTTGGTCTAATTCCCAGTGGTAGAAGTTCTTTGCACAGCAGAACCAGTAACAGACTGCTTTGTCTGAGTAACCTACTCTTCTGTATTCTCAACATCAGGTCACTGCAGACGGACAGAAAAACCTTAAGGTTGTTTTGGGACCCAAAGTGCTAGAAAGGTGAGGAGTGTGTGTGACACATTGTGTGTTGGAGAGAGTGTGTGCTTGTGCGTGTGTGTGTGTGTGTGTGTGAGAGAGTACAAGGATGACCAGGAGGTCAGTTAATGGTGAGGGGACTGGGGTGAACAACACCCCCCAAAATGGGGGACACCCGGGGGATACCCCTGCCCCAAAAGAGGAGCCTGATGCTCTGAACGGAAAGGTAGAGTTGAGGAAGAAGGTGACCCTGCTTCGGGGAATCTCCATCATCATCGGTACCATCATCGGAGCGGGAATCTTCATCTCGCCCAAGGGAATCCTGAAGAACTCTGGGAGTGTTGGAATGTCTCTGGTGGTGTGGATTGCCTGCGGAGTGCTGTCCCTGTTCGGTGAGTCACACGTAGTTGTCGCCTTTACCTGAGTAAAGGTGTGCTGAGTGGTTTTATGATGCATGCGAACTGAAGCGATGGAGGATGGAGATTTTGTGTTTTTATTGCTGTTCAGCCCATTGAGTTACAACTCCCCTGCTTCCCCGTCCCTGAAGACACTGGAGTTGATGCATCCCAAAACAAAGTGCTAAACTTGTAAAACAGCTTTTCTTGAGATGATGAGTGTGAATGAAAGCTTAGGGGGGTGGATAAACTTTGCTAACTGTCTGCTGCTATGGAAAAGCTTCCGCTTCTACTAGTATTATTTCATTATATTACTGTTATTACAGAAGCCTTACCGTAGCTACTGCCTTCTAACTAGCCATCTAACTGCTGAAACAGCAATTACCCTTTACGCTAACCTCTCTCTCTCTCTCTCTCTCTCTCTCTCCTCCAGCCACACACACGATTATGAATACAATGAATCATATTTTCCTCTTATAGACAGTATTCTGCTGTTGCTGATGCTGCCAATGTTTTTTAGCTGGCTAGCCACTCCCCTGTCCATAACCTGTCCCTTTTTCATTTCCCAGGGGCCCTGTCCTATGCAGAGCTGGGAACCAGTATCCAGAAGTCCGGGGGACATTATACCTATATCCTGGAGGCCTTTGGACCACAGATGGCCTTCATACGCCTCTGGGCTGACCTCATCGCCATCAGGTAGGTGTGTGTGTGTGTGTGTGTGTGTGTGTGTGTGTGTGTGTGTGTGTGTGTGTGTGTGTGTGTGTGTGTGTGTGTGTGAGACAGAGACAGCAGCAGGAAGGGGGTGTAGATACTTGCAACAAGGTATGTGTATATCACTCTATACTGCCTGTGTGTGAGAGAGAGACGGGGATGGGCCTAGTGTATATATCTCAGCATTGTAAAGGTAGCAAAGCCTTTTGGATCCCATCCTGGTCCGTTGATACCCGTGGTAGCAGAGCAGTGTAAACAAACCTGCTATTCTATTACTGTACCTCAGGTTAACCCAGGCCAGGAGGGGGTGTATGGTTTTGAGTCTATGGGAAATGAACAGCATTCTGGGGATCAGCCCACAGACTGTGCAACAGTTATTAGATTATTGGCAATATACCAGGTTGTAAATCAAGGGTTGTAAAGGGTTGTAAAATCAAGGCATTTCACGTTGAGTCGTGCCTAAGAACAGAGCTTAGCCGTGGTATATTGGTCATATACCACACCCCCCGGGCGTTATTGCTTAAGTATTCCCTGGATATTTTACTGTGATTTCCTCAACTGAACCTAAGAGACATATTTGAGTCAGCAACCACTGAATATCAGTAACTATAGTTACTTGACTGTTATAGACTGTTAGTGTCAGGGGAAGCTAATAAACAGTTGTGAGGTTGGGTAAGACAGGTTCGTGTCAGTAGAAGGTCACATGCTCCCCAACACTCTGAACAGTGAATGATGCCCCAGATCGCACAGCTTTGTGGGTCAGCGTTTCCTGTCACTGTGTTTGTTTGGTAAACGTGTATGTTTGGTTCAGCGTTTTTGAGTCTGCGTGTGACAGTGTTGTCTGTTCTAGACCTGCAGGGTTGGCAGTGATATCCCTGGCCTTTGGACAATATATCCTGGAACCCATATTCATGCCGTGTGGAGTGCCCGAGATTGCTATCAAACTGGCCACCTCTATAGGAATAAGTATGTCTGAGTAATAATGCTACAGCATTATTATATATATACACATATATATATATATATATATTTATTTTTACAGTACAAACTTGAACAAACTTTGGACTATAGGATTTTTGTGCTTATCAGTGAGATGGTTCAAGCGACTGTAAGGTACCAGTCAGTCTCACAAAGTGTGTGTGTGTGTGTTCATGTTTATTCCTGCTCCACAGCATCAGTGATGTATCTCAACAGTATGAGTACGAGCTGGACAAACAGGATTCAGATCTTCCTCACCTTTAGCAAGCTGCTGGCCATCGCCATCATCATCGTACCTGGCCTCTATATGCTCTTCAAAGGTAAGCCTTCGTTATCATCGTCATCATCATCACCATGATCATTACAATCAACACCATCGTCAAATGTGACCGACCGCCTCGATTCTATCTTGTGTAGCAACATTTGAAATGGTGTTTTTTTAAACATTTGATACGAGAAGAGACTCAGAGCTTGAAAATGGTATATCATACACTGCAGTTGAGGAACAATGTAATTCTGTTTTGAAAGTCAACTTGTAACCCCACTTTTGAGAAAATGGACCTGGACTGATTTGGTACACCTACTGGAGAGCTCTTCTTTGTCTCCACACATTCAGCATCATTCACAGCCTCTTAAGCCTTAGCCCCATCCATCACTTTAAAGATTCACATGTGATGCCATGTGCTAAACAGAGTGAGTAATTTAGTAAACAAATATAGATTTCAAGACTAAAAGTGGTAAAAGTGGTAGCCTACAATAAGAATAAACTCCAGGTAAAAATACACTTTATGTACTGTAGTCCTTGGCCTATATCTTAAACTGACTTTGGTGCAGGCCATATTGTCCTTCACATTACTGCCTCTGGTAAACACACACTATAGCAAGGATACACAAGGCGTACACGGTACATTGAAATTGTTACTTGAATAGTAGCAATATCAAAAACAGATACAAATATTTTATAAATATTTTATACTTATATACTTATTTAAACTATTGTCTCGACATGTACACATGTTCATGGGATACAGTAGATGACTGTAATCACCCTGAGACACACCTGGCTAACTTGATGGGTCATGTAATCATCTAGCTAGCTAAACAATGAACCGGCATAATCCCAACCCATACT
This sequence comes from Oncorhynchus nerka, assembly GCF_034236695.1. Lineage (NCBI taxonomy): Eukaryota > Metazoa > Chordata > Actinopteri > Salmoniformes > Salmonidae > Oncorhynchus > Oncorhynchus nerka. The sequence continues at coordinate 37,884,020 of NC_088400.1, forward strand.
ACTACCAATGCAAACATTGTCATTTTTACATTTGACATTTTGGCCATTTAGCAGATGCTCTTATCAAGAGCGACCTACAGTTAGTGCATTCATCTTAAGATAGCTAGGTGGTATAATCACATATCACAAGCATTTAACTCTGTTTTGTTTGTAGATACACCTTGTTTGGACAGCGTTGTGTCAAGTCACTCCAGTTCACACTGATCGTGGTGTGTGGAGAAAATAGCCATTCACTTTTTTTCCAACTAATCTGTTGACAGTGCCTGCTAAATTCAGGGCATTAATGTTGTTGAAAAAAGTAGCAAAACATTTTTATGTATATCTTTAAAAATGTCAAGATGCAAAGGACTATCAACAAAAAATGAGCATGCTACATGGCAGATCAATCCAAACTCATCTCCCGGCATGTCCAGCCTATCCATTATCTCAGCCAATCATGGCTAACGGGAAGGTTCCTTCCTTTTTCCGTTGCTAAACCAACTGGGCTCGTAATTTAACCTTTCTTGGGTAGGGGGCAGTATTTTCACGTCCGGATGAAAAGCGTGCCCAAAGTAAACGGCCGGTTACTCAGGCCCAGAAGCTAGGATATGCATATAATTGGTAGATATTGATACTATAAACACTATAAACACTATAAAGTTTCTAAAACTGTTAAAATTATGTCTCTGAGTATAACAGAACTGATATGGCAGGCGAAACCCCGAGGACAAACCATCCACTCCCAAAAAATGGTCAGCCTACCACTGTTTTCAATGGCTGTCACTTTTATTATAAGGCAATATCCTCCCAGATTGCAGTTCCTAGGGCTTCTACTAGATGACAACAGTCTTTATAAAGAGTTTCATACTGTTTTTTGGAAAAATGAGCCAGAAATAAAAGTGATAGCCATTGAAAATAGAGGTAGGCTGAAAAATGTGTTTTTTTGGGATGGTTTGTCATCGGGGTTTCGCCTACCATATCAGTTATGTGACATAATTTTAACAGTTTTAGAGTGTTTTCTATCCATATCTACCATTTATATGCATGTCCTAGCTTCTGGGCCTGAGTAACAGGCAGTTTACTTTGGGCACGCTTTTCATCCGGATGTCAAAATACTGCCCCCTACCCAAGAGAGGTTAAAGCACATGAAAGTTCACATGTTCCAGAAGGCATTTCTGTCCCAATACACATTTTTCAATAAAAATACATATTTACTTTAAAATGCCTCTCCTGTGAAGTAGTGACGTGCGACATATGCCAAGTTTCCTGAAACGAGTAACATATGTTACACTGGATTAAAACCACAGAAGTAGCATGTTAATGCTTACATCACATTGAATCCCACACTCTTTCATGACTCCTCAAAAACGTTGAAATCCCTGAAAGCCTGAATATATTTGTGGTACATGGCGTTATGTTTGTTACTGGGACATTCCACAGATCATCCCCGCTTGACCAAAATAGCTATACTTTAACATGCTTGGTGTTTATTGGCTACAGAGTAGCTGTACTATCATGACACATTACAAGCGTGGTACATAATAGCTACAAAGTGTCTGTAGGCTTGGTGTTCTGCCATACCAATGTTCATTGAACATCAGTCATTTCAGCTTTAAGAGGGTTACTATCTGCTACATACAGTATGTGTGTATTGTACTGGAATGTTCTTACGGCTGCAACTACCGAGAAAGATGTGTATACCTTGTCAAACACTCAACGAGTTTTGATATTCTTTGGTGAACGTGTAATTCCTTCTTTGTGTTTATGTGCAGGGGAGACGAAGAACTTTGAGAATGCATTTGAGGTCAGTAATATCAAGCTCACAGGACTTCCTCTGGCCTTCTACTCTGGGATGTACGCCTATGCTGGGTGGTAGGTATGGACTTCTCCTAACGTAACTAGCTTTAATATCTTATTCTACCCTTTTCATGAAGCCAACTAGTGTAACGCATTATTACTTGCCGTGAGCATGTATGAGCTCTTGTAAGGTACAGTATTGCCACATAATATTGTTGTAAAGCTCCAACTTTATGCCCGCAGGTTTTATCTGAACTTTGTAACCGAGGAAGTAGAGAATCCAGAAAAGTGAGTTCACCCTCCTCATTCCATGTCTTGTTCTCGCACAGTAGGTTTGCCTGATCCTAAGATTGTTGTTCTCAAATGTTTACGTATCCCCAGGACTGTCCCATTGGCCATCTGTATCTCCATGGCGATAGTCACTTTCTGCTACGTGTTGACTAACGTGGCATACTACACTGTGATGTCAGCAGAGGAGCTGTTGGCATCGCAAGCCGTCGCCGTGGTAAGGCATCCAACAAGCTCGCTGCCTATTGGCCGATTTGATCGACACTGATCCTACAACCACCCACCGCTATTGGCTGGCGTTAACATAAGAGTCCTATGTATTTCTTTGTGTGATGTATTGATACACTTGAGGCGCATTGACTGCAGTCACACACCTCGTTCATCAGCGCTTCATCAGGCCCTGATGGTGTCTGTGGTGTTGCTCTCCTGCACTCTAAACTGTAATTAGTAGACCTCCAAGCCCAACACCTCTGCTTCCCAGTATGGCCTTAAGTGATTCCACACAGTCCATTCCTCTCAATGATAATTAAATCATCTTGCAGTCATAATGACATAGTCACAGACAGAGACTGTATACTGATCTCGGACCTGTTTGGAGAAGGGGGAGGGTTATTCACTAAAAGGGCTCTGTGATCTGATCAGATCTTTCCAATGGTGTTAGCTTCCTTACGGTTTTACAGGTCTGTGATGTTGCTCTTAAGGAAAGTGTGAGAGCATTGGAGCTACGTGCATGTTCGTTAATTAGATAATAATTGAATTGAGGATATTTTTCTGCATCTCTTTGTCCTTGTTTGGTTCTCTCTCTCTCTCTCTCTCTCTCTCTCTCTCTCTCTCTCTCTCTCTCTCTCCCCCATCTCCTCTCTCTCTCTCTCTCTCTCTCTCTCTCTCTCCCCCTCTCTCTCTCTCCTCTCTCTCTCTCGTCTGTTTTTCCTGCAGACGTTTGCAGGGAAGATGATGGGGAACTTTTCGGTGGCGGTGCCGGTATTTGTAGCCTTGTCGTGCTTTGGTTCGATGAATGGCTGCTTGTTCGCTTTCTCAAGGTGGGCTGCGTCAACTCAGGTGTCACACCGCAGCCTTCGCTAGATTCTCCTGCCAAGGAGAATGAAAAATTGCCTTCCCTTCCCAACACAATGTTTGAGGACTGTGTGAGAGGAATCTAATCTTATCTTTTTTTTTCAACTGCCAAACCCTGTTAAGCAGAAGTTTAGATGTGTGGTATAGTGGTATAGTGAAAACACAATAACTGACATTGCATTTCTGTGTGAAGGTCAGCTATGACTGTCAGTAGTTGACTTTCATGTGTAGTTTTCATATATTGAATTTTGTCAGACACCGCTTACAAAGACGATGATGAAGTGTTGTTGTTGAAGGTATTTCTCATTTCATCCTGAAGATTGTGTGATTGTGTTGGTCATTCTAGAATGTTCTACGTGGCATCACGCGAGGGCCATCTACCTGAGGTTTTGTCCATGATCCATGTCCGCAGACACACTCCTTTGGCAGCCGTCCTCGTTCTGGTCAGATAAATGTTTTTGTTTTGTTTTGTTTTGTTCATACACACATATCGCTCATTACTGCCTTTATAAGGACCTGCTCTACAGGGTCCACAATTAAAACGTTGCATTCCTGTGTTTATGTTTGAACTGTCACCATGCTTTGTGGGTACGTGTCAGCATCTCTACCACTTCCTCATTGGATCCGTTTGTCTGTTTGTTTCTCTCTCTATCTCTCTCTCTCCGTGTGTGTGTGTGTGTGTGTGTGTGTGATTGTGTGTCGGAGTGTCCATTCTTTCTCTGTGTGTGTTTACAGTACCCTATGACGGTGTTCCAGCTGTTTGTGGGAGACATCTACAGTCTGTTGAACTTCATGAGCTTCCTTCGCTGGCTCTTCATTGGCGTGGCTGTGCTGGGCCTCATCTACATGAGATACACACGCCCTGACATGCCACGCCCTTTCAAGGTCAGGCCAACACACGTGAATCATCAACCATCAAATCATCAAATGTATCTATAAAGCCCTTTTTACATCAGCAATTGTCACAAAGTGCTTATGCACACACACACACACACACACACACACACACACACACACACACACACACACACACACACACACACACAGAGTCGCAGATGCATGTCGACATAAACACATCAAAGGGCGATTAGGACATCGCTTCTTCTGTGCCACTGCATGTGGCCGATATGCAAGCATCTTGCGCACATTTTTTATTTAATTTAATTTATTTAACAATTAATTAACCAGGTAGGCTAGTTGAGAACAAGTTCTCCATTTACAACTGCGACCTGGCCGAGATAGAGCAAAGCAGTGCGACACAAACAGCACAGAGTTACACATGGGATAAACAAACATACAGTCAATCACACGATAGAAAAGTCTATAGACAGTGTGTGCGAATGTAGTAAGATTAGGGAGGTAGGTCAATAAATAGGCCAATACTGGCGAAATAATGACAATTTAGCAAAGAAACACGGGAGTGGTAGAAGTGCAGACAATAACATGGACAGAGTATGAGTCTGTCTAATGGCTGTCTTATTCAAAACAACTACTGAACACTTGACTGTTTCCATCCTTGACTCTGCACTTCTTTGTCTTGTCTCTCCAGGTTCCTCTTTTCATTCCAGCCATTTTCTCATTCACCTGTTTCTTCATGGTGTTCCTCTCTCTTTACTCCGACCCCATCAACACAGGGATAGGATTCGCCATCTCCCTGACAGGAATCCCAGCCTACTATATCTTCATTGTGTTTGACCGCAGACCCAAGTGGCTACAGGATGGTTTAGGTAACACGCTACCTTCACTTCGAAGGCATTTAAATGCATTTACTAGACATCACTGTGAAAATCATACATACTACTGGCATATGGACAGCATTGATTAATCTTTATAAAGCAATTGTTCAACTCAAGGGATTAATCGGAGGGGTAGTGGACCGTTAAACTATCCACGCATAGTTTACCACATGTAATCAATTTCCAATCAATTTTCAGCATGGCATCCTATCAAAATTGCAGCATGAATCCCAACAATGTGTCTATGTTGACACTTTGGAAATAATATTGTCCTAACACTGCATAATTATTGGGACAGTGAAGCGTTTTGTTTCTTTTGGCTCCGAACTCCAAAAGTTTGGTTTTGAAATCAAACTGTAACAATGAAGTGAAAGTGCAGACTGTCAGCTGTAATTTGAAGGTATTTTCATCCATATCGGGGGAACTGTTTAGAAAGTACAGTAGTTTTGTACATAGTCTCCCATTTTAGAGGGGCAAAAGTCAAGGGGACAGATTCACTTGATATTTGTGCATCTAGAACTTTCTCACTCATAATTATTCACGATTCATTCAGGATTCTATGTAATCATGGTAACATCCACATTCACGTAGAAGTGTTTCGAAACATATTCTACTAATATTTACAAACAAACAGCAAATGCAATCAAGACATTTGTAGAGTCACACGCTTGATGTAGTCATTGCGTGCTATGAATATCGGACCAAGTATAACGTTTGACTACTTTAATACACATATAAGAGAATTTGTCCCAATACTGTTGCTCCCCGAAAATGAGGGGTGGATCATTTACAAAATGTGCTTTACTTTCTAAATGATTCACTCAATGTGGATGAAAAAAACTTCAAATTAAAGCTGACAGTCTGCCCTTTATCCTCGTAGTCATTGTTTGATTTCAAATCCGACGTTTTGAAGTATAGAGCTAAAAGAAGAAACCATGCTTCACTGTCCCAATAACTATGGAGGGTACCATAAAATGGTATCATAAGAGTTTTTCTATGTGTTTTATTCTGTCTCCAGATTCCTTCAACAGATCTGTCCAGATCATCCTGGAGGTGATCCCAGTGGAACACTGACACTCCTTCACACCATATCCCCACACCGATGGCCTCTATTGCACCGTTTCATAGAATAAATTATTATGACTCCCCCATCCTGCTGTCCTTATCTAGGCAGGCTTAGCCCTGCTCTGCTCTCACATTTCACATTACCAATTCAAACCGCCTGAATACTCGCTCCTCTCTCCTCACTCAAGCATTTGAAATGGAATGGCCAGGCAGGCAGGGAGGTGAGGCTGTGGCTGTGTGTGTGTGTCTCCCTGTGTGAGATTTGCAGGTAATCCATCTCTGTAACCCCTATACTCTGGCTCCAGTCTGCAGTGGGAGCCCAGCCTCTTAGAAATGCAACAGCTTTTATTGTTGATGAGATGCGGCAGAGCCAGGCAATCCCTGTAAGCTTGGAGTATAACTATCTTTGGCAGCAATCACAGCTAGCTTTAGTCATCGTTACAGATAGCATTAGCCACAATCACAGCTAGCGTTAGCCACAGTCGCAGCTAGCGTTAGCCACAGTCACAGCTAGCGTTAGCCACAGTCGCAGCTAGCGTTAGCCACAATCACAGCTAGCGTTGGCCACAGTCGCAGCTAGCGTTAGCCACCGTCACAGCTAGATTTAGCCACAATCACAGCTAGATTTAGCCACAATCACAGCTAGCATTAGTCATTTTTAAAGCTAGCATTAGCCAAAATCCCAGCTAGCATTAGGTCAAAGTCTTTGCTTGCCTTAACCATTGTCACCTCTAGCATTAGCATTAGCCATAGTCACTGACTGCTACACCTCAGACAACACTGGATACTCAGTTTTCTCCAGATCATTCAGGATCAGACTATACGACACACATAAATGAAGCCTAAGGCTCCCTATAGTTATTTCTATATTTTAGGAAATGAAGACAGATCAGTGAGTGTTAATTGATGTGTTGTATAGTCTGAGTAAGACAAGCACTCCCCTTGCACTATCAGAACAGTAAACTCATACTCAATCTACAGATGCCTGTGAAACATGATGTCCTTAAACACATGACAACCAACATTAATGTGATGTTTTATATTTTATATATTTTTTAAAACATGTATGTTCAGGACAAGTGAATGTTTTGAAATTATGCCCTGGAGAACCTGATATCCGATTTAATAGAACAATAAAAATAGATTTTAAAAATCAGAGATCCTACTTTTGTATCATGTATACCACTATTTGTACAATACAAGGGATACAGGATCTTATTTTCACTTGGTGAAGGCATTGGTTGTTTCTAAAATGGTTTCCTCCCTATGTGCAGAATCTGTTTCTCTGTGTCTCTCTCTCTCTCTGTGCCTCTCTCTCTGTGCCTCTCTATATCTCTCTCTCTCTCTCTGTGCCTCTCTATGTCTCTCTCTCTCTCTGTGCCTCTCTATATCTCTCTGTGCCTCTCTCTCTGTGCCTCTCTCTGTGCCTCTCTCTGTGCCTCTCTCTGTGCCTCTCTCTCTGTGCCTCTCTCTGTGCCTCTCTATATCTCTATAACTCTATGCCTCTCTCTCTGTGCCTCTCTATGCCTCTCTCTCTGTGCCTCTCTATATCTCTATGCCTCTCTCTCTATGCCTCTCTCTGTGCCTCTCTGTGCCTCTCTCTCTGTGCCTCTCTCTCTGTGCCTCTCTCTGTGCCTCTCTCTGTGCCTCTCTCTCTGTGCCTCTCTCTGTGCCTCTCTATATCTCTATAACTCTATGCCTCTCTCTCTGTGCCTCTCTATATCTCTATATCTCTATGCCTCTCTCTCTCTGCCTCTCTATATCTCTATAT